>NC_056749.1:749598965-749898965 GCF_019279795.1 Protopterus annectens
GATAGCCTAGTATAAACCTATGAACCTATGTATATATATGTATATGTGTATATATATATATATATAATATATATATATACGTATATGTGTGTGTGTGTGTATATATATATGTATATATATATATATATGTATGTGTATATGTATGTGTGTGTGTATATATATATATATATATATATATGTATGTAGAGAGAGAGAAATATATATAGATTATATGTATCTCTATATTAGATATATATGTATATAAATATATACACACGTAGATGTGTGTACATAACATGTAGTTTATTAATCAAATTTTACTAGCTTTTACACCTGTTACAATGTATACATTTGAAACACTTGTTATTTTATCAGCTTCTTTTAATAAAATAGTATTCATAGTCCTTGTCATGGGCACACACTGTTGCCATTCAAATGAAATCCATTTTTGTCATGCACTAATGTTTCTAGACAGAGTTCAGTCCATGTACCCAGGACAGACTGGTTCAAAAGCAGTTGCATCAGCATGAATTTGCAATTTTTTTCCCTAGAAACAGTTCTTGCTCGTGTCATCGTAAACTTTTCACAGTGTAAAAGGAATACCTTTACCTTTTAAAAGATGTCTTCTATTCGAATTAACCTGCTTCCTCACTGCAGCATGTTTCCTTTATAAAAGTCCATTTAAAGGACAGCAGTGGGATTCTGTTATTAAATGCTTAACTTCTGTGTCTTTTTTTCTCCCTATTTACTTCTCGTGCTATGAATAAACAATACAACAATTAAAATATTTTAAATTGACTGTTTCTCTCCACTAGAACAGTACCTTACTGTACTGTAGTGGCTTCACTTTCAAAAAACATTTGTCCCGTCCTGGAAAAGTCTCCAAGACCAATGAATGCAAGTAGTGTTTTGGCTATTCCCTCCCCAATCACATCACCATGACTGTCCTAAAAACCAACCCATACTGTAATGTCACAGCTCCCTGTTCCTTCTTCTACCTGTACAGAAAGTAAAGGCTGGAACAAGGAAATGGTACATGAGTCAAGTCTCCTTCTGTGAGCTGTCGGTCACAACAGGTAACTGCTCAAATTGCCCTTAGCATTTTGACAGCTAGGGAAGTTAGGCGTGAAGGGGATGGGAGATGAGTCAAAGTAGTACAATTCAGGCTTCACAAAAGACTGCAGTTTAGCTATTCTAAAAAGAAGTAATAGTAAAAAGCGCTTTGAAAATCTTTTATGTGGCATTTTCACTGCTTGTGTTTTAAGTAGTCCTTGAACGGCATAAAATGTTACTTAAAACTAACTGACTGAAAGACAGCAATGTATGCATGTAAAATCAGTGCAGTTACAGGAGCTTTAGGAAAAAGAGTCCCGTGTGATATAATGTTTTACAGATGAGCACTGCATTGTGAGATACCTAGAGGCAGACTAAACAATCAGAATACCTCAGAAGTTACATATAAAAATGTTTATAAACCTGTAAATAGTCTCAAAGTGATGTTAAAATGTAGTAAACACCAAACCATGATGAAATAAACATGTTTTTTGAGTATGTGGGTACGGTTCTCCTTTAAGTAAACCGATACACTTTCACAAACACAGCATTAGTTTCTGTGCATAGGCAAAGTCTAACAACTTTCAAATTTGTTGCTTACTAAAGCAAACCTGCATATGTAAATAAGAAATAGATCTAATTAACCCTGTTGTTGCCATCTTTAGTTATAGTGAATAATAAAATACTAACAGATTACTTTGGTCTTAAATTGTCTTGTCAGTTGCTGTTCCCCAAAGACAGAAATGTTAAGTATTATTTCAAATATTTAAGTGGCAGTTGTCAAAAGTTACATTTTTAAATACATATCAAGACGCAATTGTTAAATTTATAAAATCAACTCACTTTCAAAATCTTGTCATTCACGCATGCCAGTGTAACAGATAGTGGTCATAAGATGGGGTATAGGTACTTTATTTTATCCCATCAAGCATGCAAGTCTTACTGTATAATAACCTTTTGTTGTATGCTTTAATTTAACCGCAATAATGAGTTAATGTTCATGCTTTTGGTAAGCTTGTGTTAATAACAGTAAAGATGCAAATGTATAATTGTGTTTAAAATTTTCTTTTGCTAAAATAAAAACTGGTAAAATATCATTTTTTTTAATAAATAGATTTGATAGTTATGTCATGGCCCTTATTAAATCTTTTACATGTCAGCACGTATGCGTGTGTGTGTGTATGTATATATATGTATGTATATATATATATATATATATATATATATATATATATATGTATGTGTGTATATATATATATATATATATATATATCTATATATATATATATATATATATATATATATATATATATATATATATATATATATATATACACATGCCGTGGTGGTGCAGCAGTAGCATTGTTGCCTCACAGCAAGAGGTTCTCCTGTTCGATTCTCGACTGGAGTGCGGGGAGTGCAGGTGCCCCCAGAAGGAAGGCAATACATAAATTTGTGTAATCATGCAGTGCAATATAATCAAAATACAGTAGTTGCAAGCAAATACATCATAAATGAATACCCCAATCAGGTTGTATGAGGATGTGTTAGCCTATAGGCCTGTCCCAAGAGGGGAAGGTGGGAGGGAAACCTGGACTGCAGCTGTATTAGCACTCGAACATCTACATTTATGGTAGGTACAAAACTGTACTATGTTCATCGTGCATACAGCTGCAGTCATAACAGATGGGTAGAATCCCAAAGCTAAGAAAGGGGTGGTAGGCACTAGGTGGAATTAGGAGGAGCCAAAATGCCCTGCAAGACTGCAGTGGCAAAGCCTGCTCTAGATTTTGAGTATAATGGTAGGTTGTAGTGCTTGGAGAAGGTATGCACAGAACTCCAAGTGGCTGCTTCCAAAATATCCTTGGTAGGAACTCCTCTGAGGAATGCTGCAGAGGTGGCTGTGGCCCTGGTGGAATGAGTCCTAATGCCTGTAGGAACAGTTTTGCCAAGAAAGGAATAGTAAAAGCGTATGCTGTGGGCTATCCATTTTAAGATTGTCTGTTTGGAAATTGGCATCCCTTGAGCTCCTACCGCATAGGCCACAAAGAGCTGTTCTGATTTTCTGAAAGGCTTTGTTCTGTCCAAATAATAACGCAGTTGTCTGTGGATGTCCAAGGAATGTAGTAATCTCTCCCCTTTGTTTTGAGGATTAGGATAAAAAGTAGGTAAATGTATGGCCTGATTTAAAGCTACCCTGGATACCACTTTAGGCATAAAGGACGGGTTGGTTCGTAAGGAAACTCTGTCCTGATGGAAGATGATAAAAGGTTGGACAGCCATGAGAGCCTGTAGTTCTGAAACTCTACGAGCTGAGGTGAATGCCAGAAGGAAAGCTGTTTTCCAGGACAAATATTGCAAATCTGATGAGGCAGCTGGCTCAAAGGGAGGCAAGGTCAGTTTTTCCAGCATGAAATTAAGATCCCAAGCAGGTATTGGTTGTTTTCTTGGAGGCCTTAAATTCTTAGCCCCTCTGAGGAACTGCCTTAGGAGAGGGTGAGAGAATAAAGGTGGATCAGTGTTGTATTCTGCAGAAATGTCTGATGCATGGATTTTGATGGAGGAGAAAGAAAGTCCACTGCTTAGCAGTTCAGCCAAATATTGTAGTATTTGAGGTAAGTTCAGTTTTCCAGGATCCTGGCCCTTTTTCTCATTCCAGACACAAAAACGTTTCCATTTTGCGGGGTAAGCTTTTCTGGTTGATGGCCTTCTGGCCTCCAAAATGACATCCTGCACCTCCTTGGAGAGTAGGGCCTGTTGTGATGCTAAGGAATCTTCCATGCGGCTAGATTGAGTGTTTTTAGCTGGCTGTGAAGAGTTTTGAAACTGTGCTGAGTCAGAAGAAGAGGCATTAGAGGCAGGGTCCATGGTGGGGAATGCGTCAGGCTCCTCAGGAGTGGGTACCAGTGTTGCCTTGGCCAGTCCGGAGCAATGAGGATCATCTTTGGTCTGTCTGCTTTGGTCTTTAATAGAACTTTGGGCAGCAGAGGAAGAGGAGGGAAGGCATAAACTGTCATTGATGTCCAACTGAAGGAAAGAGCGTCCACTCTCCAGGCCTTTGGATGGAAGATCCTTAAGCAGAATTTTGACAATTGATGATTCTTGTGGGAGGCAAAGAGATCTATGTCTGGCCTTCCCCATTCTTGTATTATTTCTGTAAAAACTTTTGGATGCAATTTCCATTCGTGTGGATCTGTCATATTCCTGCTTAGGTTGTCTGCCAGCATGTTTTCCTTGCCTGGCAAGTACTGTGCTTTGTAGTTCCATCTGTAAGTCCATGGCCATGTTCCAAAGTGACATGGCCAGTCTGCATAGGGGATAAGAATGTGTTCCTCCCTGTTTGTTTATGTACCACATAACTGTGGTGTTGTCCGTTCTTATCAATAGTTGACCTGGTTGTAGAAGGTCCTTGAAAGCTATAATAGCATTTATTACTGCTAGCATTTCTTTTTGATTGATGTGAAGGTGCTTTTCTTTTTGGGACCATTTGCCCTGAATCTGTCATGTATGCCCCCCAGGCGTAGTCCGAGGCGTATGTTGTGATGACTTGATTTGCTTGAGGCTTGCTGAATGGAAGACCTGTGTTTGCTTGACATGCTTGAGCCCACCACAGAAATTCCTTTTGCAGACATGGAATTAGTGGTATTATTGTTTCCAAACTGTGGTTGTGTTGAGACCATATGTTTTTCAGGTACCATTGTAGTTTTCTCATATGCAGCTTTGCACATGGGATTAGTAAGATGCAAGATGCCATGAATCCCAGAGCCTGCAGGATTTTCCTTGCAGTCAGCCTGGTGCAATTTGCCAGTGTTCTGAAGTATTGAGTTAGTTGCCCCTGCTTCTCTGGCGTGAGGTAGGCCATCTGGGTGTTTGTGTCCAAATTGGCACCCAGGAAAATTATCTTCCGAGAGGGTATTAGCCTTGATTTCTCTTTGTTGACTGTGTATCCCAGAGAGTTTAATAACATTATTACATCAGCCAGATGTTTCAGAAGAATGTGCTTGCTGTCCGCTTGGATCAGGCAGTCGTCCAAATAAGGGTATATTTGTATCCCTTGAAGTCTGCAGTAGGCAATTACTGATGCCAGGCATTTCGTGAATACTCTGGGCGCAGTAGATAAGCCAAAGGGCAATGCAGAGAATTGATAATGGGTTGAACCTGCAAGAAATCTGAGGTACCTTCTGCAATTTTGGCTGATTGGGACATGCAGGTATGCCTCCTTGAGGTCCAATGTTACCAGCCAAGACTCCTTGCCCAGCATGGGAAGAAGTTGCTGTAGAGTGAGCATCTTGAATTTTGGTACGAGTAGGAATGTGTTTAGGATGGAAAGATCCAAAATAGGTCTCCAATCTTTTCCCTTCCTTGGCACCAGAAATAGCCTGGAATAAAAACCTTGACCTTGTTCGTGTGTAGGTACCTCTTGAATAGCTTTCATGTTTATGAGATCTGAAATTTGCCTTTGTGCCTCTGCCCTTTGATTGTGTGGCAGGTTTGGCATGCCTCTCATTTTTGGATGGGCATGAAAATGGAATTTTGTAGCCTCTGTTTATAATGTCCAGGATCCATTTGTCCTTTGTGACAGCATGCCAATTTTTTGAAAATAATGCCAGCTTTCCTCCTAAGGGGGCTGCCATTTGAGACCTGGTTGGCATGCAAAGGGGAAAGTCATTGGGTTTGCTTTCTGAAAGATTGCGAGTTGTCCTCACCACATCTTTGTGTAGGAGCTTGCCATTGTCTGCCTCTATACGATCCTTGTGATTGTCCTCTGCCCTTGGGCGCCTGTATCTGCCTCTTTGGGGTCTGTCTGTGGTAGGAAAGGACCAGTTTTTGGAAGGCCAATTTCTACTAAAACGTGGGGGTTGAACCTGCAAAAATTCTTTCACAGTTTGCATTGATTTAGCCTTTTCCTCCATTTTCCGTAATACTTCCTCAGCATTAGCCCCAAATAGTACATCCTTTTGAAGAGGGGCGTCTAGTAATTTAGCTTTGACATGATCAGGCAAGGCTTGTTCCTTGAGCTAGGCATGCCTACGTATGACTGAGCCTGTAACAGCAGCTCTACATGAGGCCTCTAGAGCATCAAAACCACATTGTAAGGTATGCTTACCCACTTGTTCTGCACTATGCATCAAATCCTGCAACTCCTTCAAGACTGGTTGTTCAGGTTGTGACATTTTACTTTTCAATTGTGATAACAAAAACTGTTGGTATTTTAGCATATGAAACTGACAGTTTAAGGCCCTCATGGATAAGGTAGCCGAGGTATATACCTTTTTTCCCCCACCTTTCTAAGGATCTGGAATCTTTCTCGGAAGGCAATGGATTTTTGGCAATGGAGGCCTTAACTCCCTTGGGCCCCTGTGAGATGGTTTCTAGGTCAGCAGCTTGGCTTTTGTATAGAAATTGGTGCGAGTCAGGAACCCTGTAGTACCTGTCAGGCTTAACTGGAGCTGGAGGTAGAGAGTCCGGGTTAAGGCAGGCCTCTGAGTAAACATCATCTAGGATGTCCAAGACAGGAGGTATAGCCAGAGGCCTGTGCTGGGGTAACAAAAGAAATTCCCTGAGCCTTTTCTTGGAATCTGAATAATCCTGGCCTTCCCTGTGGAAGTGTTCCCTTAAGGTATGCAAAGTTTCCCCAAATGAGTAATCCTCGGGGGGGGGGGGGGGTACAGAAGGAATAGACTCCTCTGCATCAGAGTCTTCAAAAGGGGAGTAAGACTGTTCCTGATCATCAGAGTGTTCTGAAATAATGGAGCCCTGATCAGAGGAGGGGGAATCTTCCTCCACTCTGGGCCTTTTGTCCGGAGGGGGCTGAGAACCTCTGATTAGAGTAATTAAATCCTCAGCCATTTTAAGCATCTGTTTCTTAGGCATGGGGCCTGGAGATGGGCCCTGTGTAGCTGGTCTCTTAGAGTGCATGGTTGCTTTAGACTTGGTGAAAGCCTTTATGGAGAAAGAAGAGGAAGGTCTGAAGACACCTTGAGTGGAGGTGGACCTGTCCACATTCTGTGTTTCAACGCCAAGAGTGGCTTCGGTATCTGTAGTCGGGGTGTGGGCCGAGGAGCCTGCGACCTCGGGCACAGGAGACACCGCCAAAGATGCGTCGTCGGTAATCAGGGGCTGCGTAGGCGCCTCGCTGAGAACCGGACCACGTGTAGTCGGCTTTGGCGTGGTGTCAGTAGAGGCCGCAGACCTCGAGTGTCTGTCCTTGTCTTTGCGTTTTTTAGACAAAACCGGAGTCGGGAGTATCCGACGACATAGTATAGTTAAATGCTTTCCCAAAATAATGCTGGGCAAACTCCGCCGACGCTTAATAGTGCGTTTGTTGAATGTAGCACAAAAGCGACAGACCGAGACGTCGTGGTCTGGGCCTAAACAAGGAATACAGTGGGAATGGAAATCCTTATGCGGTATTTGCTTCCCACAAGAAATACAATTATTAACTTTGTCTGACATTGGTCTGAGGCAAGAAAAGTTTCCCCAACGGGGTACTTAGCTTTTGAGAAGACTTCGGTTTCCAAATTTTCGTAATCTCAGGAGCTGGCCGACCGGCACTTGCAAACTGCTTCTGCCTCGGGCACCGCGCGGCAAGAAAGACTGAAGAAAATGGCGTCGGCTGGTTCCTTTATACCCCTGTCGCACTGACGTCAGGGAAGAAGCGACGACTATCGACGCCGGACCTAGACTTTGGAATTCGGCCGACCAAGGACCCGCCTGACTGCAGGAGAACCCATCTGTTATGACTGCAGCTGTATTAGCACTCTAACATCTACATTTATGGTAGGTACAAAACTGTACTTTCTCCCGTTCTATTCTCGACTGGAGTGCGGGGAGTGCCTTCTGTGTGGAGTCTGCATGTCCTCTCCGTGGTTTGGTGGGCGTTCAAAAGACTTGTGAAAATGGGCGTGCCTTCGCTGACGGTTGAATGTTGAGCTGGCACCTCGGCGTTTGTGAAAATCTACGGCCAATCAGCGGACCGGAGTGCTGCTGTGGCGACCCCTAACGGGGAAAAGCTGAAAGACGACAACAACATGTCAGCATATATAAACTGTTGCTATATTCAGGAAAACTAAGAAATATGTTATGTATATATTTACAGTCCATTTCAGATATTCCTATATCTGTATTTCCAAAACTAAAAGCATTAGTCATAGAGATGGTATGTAAAAATCATAACCGAGAATTAGAGAGAGAGAGAAAAATGTACCCTCTCAGTTTTGAAACTTGACTTAGCAGATCCGATTACAGTGTATGTAGTGTAAACAGATAAGTTCCATGAGGAATGTCAGTAAATTTAGAAGTAACTAGATTTTATCTGTGCCTAAATCATAGCAGCTGAGGAATATGCAAGTGTGTTTTTGTAATAGTACACTATTTCCTACTTTTTGTGGTGCTGCGGTAGCGTTGTCACCTCACAGTAAGACGCTGTCTGGTTCGATTCTCAGCTAGAGCGTCTTCTGCGTGGAGACATGCCTGAATTGGGCGTACCTTCGTTGAAGGTTGTGCATCAGGGCTGGCAACTCGGCACGTAAAAATCTACTGCCAATCATTAGCGGACCGGAGTTCCGCTGTGGCGACCCCTAACCGGGAAAGCCGAAAGACAAGACAACAACAACAAATTATTTATAGTCATACTTCCATCATTTTTCAAGTAGTAACCTCTTCCCCTTAAGAGGATTTGAAAATCATTGTCACATTTTATAAAGCATTGTTTGAAAATAAAATATCCAAATGTAAATATGTACTGCGTAATGCAACTCTGTTTAGTATTTTGTAACTTGAGAAAAGTAACTTTTATTTTAAAAATATTGATATGCACATGTGCAATCAGGTTCTGGTCAAACTGCACAGGACTGTGGGTTTATCCCATTTGGAAATGTATCCTGAATTTCTAGTGTTTATTGGTTACCACCCTTTGAAAGAATTTTTTAATGTCGTCTGCATGCTTGCTTGCTTGCCTTTGAGTGTTCTTGACGTGACGTCATGTTGAAAATGCAGTTGAACTTGGTATGGTGCATAGCTTTTGTTTTGAGAATTTAGGTTTGATATAGTACAGAGACAGGTTTGCTTACTGTAAAGATTGGGAAGCAATGTATCTCAGCAGTTTCTTTTGGTATTTGTGTGTTATGTCTGCAAAATGCAAGATTTAGAAATTGGGCATTTTGTATGCTTTGTAAATGTACAGACATTACACATGGCCAGTTACTAATCATGTAAGGGAGTGCTCTTATTTTGGACCTGTATTTGGCCTGGGATCATGTTATGGTGCTTTCCTTTTTGAATGTTTTGTGAATGGTGGCTGATTTGACCACAGGTATACCCCTTAGTTTTGCCAACCATGCCTGTATCTGTTGTGGTTTTAAAAGGCTGCATCTGTGGATCTCTAATTACCATAACGGGCAGAATACAAAAAGTCCTTCCCTCCCCTCTTTCATTGCTATTGACTATTATTTAAACTATTCAAGTACTCTTCCCACTCATTGTTTTCCATAGATCCAGAATAATGAGTGCCCACCCAGCAAACCAGTATTGCTTTTGAGTAAGGGGGAGAGTTGGGAGGGTGGCCTAATGGTTGAGGTGTTTGCCTTACAAACACACGGTGCAGGGTTGGAGTCTCACAAGGGATAATTGTCTAGGCTTAAAATGGCTCACAAGGGCAGTTAGCCTAATACTAATCTATGAATCTAAACCTTCCTTACTACAAATAGTCTCCGGCTCATTTTCCAAGAGCTCCCATCTGCTTGGCATTCTCGCCACACACTCTGAGAAGGTTCTGACCTAATCCTGCTCCATCCTCTTCAGATAACAGTTTTATTTTATTGTTTTGCACTTTGGTTAATGGGTTGAGTCCTACTGCTTTATTTTTATTTGTTGCTTTTGCACTTTAAATCATTTTAAAGGTCTATAATACTTGAAATAGCCTTGTTCAGGTAGTTTAAGTTGTTTTGGGATAACATTACACTCTCAAGCAGTCTTTATTTTGTGTTTTTTACATTAAGACAATTGGGCTAGTCCATCTGGTGGTAGTTGGTTTGTCCATATGAGTTGGGGAGTGCATAAGAAAGTTGGAAGTGTAGCCATTTTATTGGCTAGAGGACTTAAAAGCCAGTTTTCTACATTTTAAGTGCCTTTGCAAATTTGTTGTGTTAGTACATCCGCTGCTCATTGTTTAGAGTTTGTTAGTAGTGCCCTGTATAGATGCAGACAGAAACCAAATTTACACTCTAAAACCACCTCTGAATCTATGCCTGTAGTTCAATGTGTGTAGAGCAACTATATTGCCCACTGAGTTGCATAGAACAGATAGTTTGCAAGTTGAGGAGCACTACCCCTTGGATTTTTGGTATTGTATAGCCCAGTCTATTCTCTAGCCCCAAAAGAGCCCTTAATCATACCCCTCTCAATGCATTCTGCACCACACTCTAGTAGCTCACCTAGTAAAGGACCTGACATTATGGATATGCACTTTCCAATGTCTCTGCAGTCAGCTTGATGGATATGGGGATATTGACATAATAGTATATTCCAAAGACCGGACTCACAGAACAAACTGAAAAAAATGTATCTGATCCAAATGTTCAATCAAAGACCACAAAGACAGATGATTTAGCGCTTTCATTCACTATTTTATTCCGTGAACTTTATCAGAAATAAGTATGTTCCACCCAAACATCCTTTTATATCAAATACACAGGAAATGACCTAATTAATTAAAAACACTTAATATTCTAAATATATGTTTATATAAATTAACTCTGTATCTATTTGTTTAATAAAAAAACATTTTATATTAAATAATTTTAAATTAATAGACTCATTTAGTCCAGGTGCTTGTTCAGCCCCTAAAAATAACTATAATAATGAAAATTGTAAGCAATTGAGATTTGAATTTCAACTATTATTGTTACTATTTAAGTTGCTGATTGAAATTTTATGGTGTTATATGGTCTGAAGAAGCTTATGTGAAAGCGCTTACCTCGTGTGGATTAAAGTACTTTTTTACAAATATATTCGTTTTTGAGACTGGATTTTTACAGGAATATTGGTTGCCTTCTGCTGTTAGTAGTTTGTGAGCTGATAATTTGTTTAATTTACACTTGCAGCAGGGCATTTGCTTCGTTTGGTGCTTTGCTTACAATTTTCATTATTATACTTGTGTGGTCTTTGGCAACGCTAAATGGAGACATGACCGAAGAAAATACTAACATTGAGCTGGACTATAGACCCCAAGGGTTCGTAAATGGTGAAATTAATAGTATGAACACAACCTCAGCTAATGTTCATGCTAGCAGAGGTAATAGGAATATGATATGTGATAGTGGCGAAAGCCTGGCTTCGAAATTTGTAAACTGTCTAAGAAGTGATAGTAATCCCTTGCTATTATACAATGGACTAATGCTGGAAACATCTGAAGTAAACAACAGCGAACAATTAGAAATGCTACGTATAGCTATGGAGAAATTAGAAGTGGATTCTATTATCTGTTATGCTATTATATGTGAATCTACTAACCTGCTGTTAGTAGCCCCTAAAAATAACTGCCAAAATGTTTCTTTGCACTCTAGCACGTTATTCAAATCCCCTCCGAACATAATATTCTCTACTTTCTCTATTACAAAAAATTAAAACTTTTTAAAACCAGCACATTTCAAAGCATGCTTGGCCAAGGAATTAGTTAAATCCTTATTTTTTATGGCCAAGCAATGTTCATAAACTCTACGTTTCAAAGTCCTTATAGTTTTCCCTACTTAGTAATGTGCACATGTAACACACTGCACAATATATACCACAAATTCTGTATTACAGTTATAGTAGTCCTTGGCCCAAATAGTGTAATTCAAATGACTAAAAGTAATAGAAGAACTATTACCAGTAAATCTACACTGTTTGCAGTTCCTACAAGCATATGTACCTTTCTTGGTGTTCACTAGTCTCAGTTTAGTGTCATCTTTCCTATTTTTACCTTCTAACATTAATTTTATATTTAGCACTTTTTTATATGTGAATTTGGGTTTGTTACCTATTAAACTTACTAGGTCTTTACTACCCAATAAAATCTTCCAATTGTTTTATATAATAGTTTTAATAAGCCACATCTCATTTACTATGGGTATAGGAAAGGCTATACTAAAGTTGGTGGACAAAGTTGTGGAACCTTCTAAATTTGGACTCACTTGAATATTTTTAGATAGTAAAATAGGTGAAGCCACTCCTTTTCTAAGCATTATAACCTCCATTTCAATCTTTTTTAACCATTCCAAATCATACTCTCTTCTGAGGAATAGTTTCCGCAAGAAAACTACCTCTTCCAAAAATACCTAATCAGTGGTGAGTCTACTGAGACGTATAATTTGACCTTTTACTACTCCTCTTTTCATATGAGGGGGATGTAAGCTGTCTTTATGTAAGTACTGATTTGCAAAGGTCAAAACTTAAATGCAAGTCCAAATAGGAAATGGACTCGCCGAATCCACTCACCTTGAATTCCAAAGCGTTTGTGGTGAGATTCAGGTCCCACACCATCTCAAAAAATTCTTCCTGTGTACCATTCCACAAAAAGAACAAATCGTTGATAAATCTATAGTACAGTAATACTTTGGAGTAACTAGGGTGTCCAATCAAAAACTTTAACTCCCAATTGGCCATGACTAAATTTGCAAAGGCTGGAGCTACCCTTGCCCCCATGGCCACTCCGGAAGTTTGTTGATAATAGTTCTTGTTAAATTTAAAAAAGTTATTTTCTAAAACTAACTCCATCAAGCTGCAAACAGTGTTCACCTTTGTACTACCAAAATTAGTCTGCTCAGTCAAGTATTGTCTTAAATATTCAACCCCTTCTTTTTGATGAATAGAAGTGTATAAAGACTTTACATCTAAGGTTCCAAAACTAATGGATCCCCGTACAACATTTAAATCTCTTAACACTTACAACAAATGCCACGGATCTCTTAAATAGAACCTAGATTTTTGGACAACGGGGTTGAGCATATAATCCAGCCAAATAGATATATTTTCAGTTTTAGAATTTTTGGCTGAAATTATTGGCCTGAAAGGTGGATTTTGTTGATTGGTCTGTACTTTCGGTATACCAAAAAATGTAGCCATTTTAGGATGGTCTACTAATAAATAGTTGTAACTTTCATAATCCAATTCCCCTTGACTGAACATATCAAACAACATTACATCCAGCTTTTGAAAACTACCCTTCACTTCCTGAATATGAACTTTTTTGTAAGTACTATGATCTAACATGGTTAATAATGAAGTGTTATATTTCTCAGTATTCATAACCACAATTTTTCTTCCCTTTGTCTGCTTTCATTGTCCTTACTCTGGAGTTTCTACATAACTTAGTGAACTCATTTTTTTCTCCCTCTGTTAAGTTTTCTGGATAGTTAAAATGACTAATGTTTCTGAAATCTTTTTCACATAAATTTTGAAAAGCCTGGAGAGTATAATGGAGGGGTGGATTAAAGGTACTTGGCTTTTTAGGTTTGTGCACTAAATTTTCTGATGGTCCTTTAATTTAACTTTCTTAAATACAACCTAAAATCCACCAAAAGTCTTCCTATGTTCATGCCGTTTGCAGGTATAAAGGAAAAACCTTTTTAAAGAACTCTTTCTAAGTCACATGATAAATAAACGTCAGACAAATTGATAACATCAATACAATATTCTTGTCCATGTTCTTCATTTACCACTTGATTTTCCTGTTGTGGTTCTTCCCCCTCCCTCTCCTTTTCCCCTTGAATTGAGTCGTGTTGTACCATTTGTGAGTCTGTTTGTTTGGTACACTGTTCAAGGGAAAACGACCCTGATCCAAGCTCTGACAAGGCTTTGTACAACCTGTGCAAAACTAGCCCTTGGATTATTATCTGCTGGAACTGTTGTGTTTTCTTTTTTGGTAACATTAGAGTGATTGTTACACCCCGCACTGTTGTTGTTATTGTTGGTATTGGAGAAATCCTCACTCACTCTTGTCTGCCACCACTGATTTTTCACTAGGAGTGGTCTTTGTCTCTGAAGTCTGCCCTGAAAAAATAGCAATGCCAGCATTTTCAGGGTCTGTTCTCAATGAGTCTGTTCCTTTGACATTATGTAAGCCCGATTGGCTTGGTATGCCATAACATCTCTTAACTTAGATTGTTTTCTTGACACTATAGTGGCTGTTTTCTTGACACTATAGTGGCTCTTTGTCGGTCTGCCTTCGCCTCAACCCCATTGTATAGGACCAAAAAGTCTTTAAAACAATGATAATTCTTGATCTTCACATCTGAAGTTTTAATTTTTTCTTTAATAGTTGCAATTTCTTTGTGATAATGCGCCATAAGCAAGCGCATCATACTGAGACCCGTATCATTGTATAAATCAACTAACAATTTGCTTAATTCATCACCAGGAGTTACACAGTACGGAAATTTAGCAGTGCGTAGACCCTGTGGCACCACTTTTCTGTGTACACACTCCTCTAAATACTGTATTTCCAAAACCAAAGTCACATGTCTAAATACCAGTCTTTCTAATTCATATATAGCTTTCTTGCAGTTTATACTGTCAGCATAATAGTTGTCATTAAATGAATTACTTGGCCCACAGTATCACTTGGTGAAAAGTTTGAAAATGGGTTCTCAGTAACTTTGCTAACATAATCCCAAACGTTTGT
Source organism: Protopterus annectens (assembly GCF_019279795.1). Lineage (NCBI taxonomy): Eukaryota > Metazoa > Chordata > Ceratodontiformes > Protopteridae > Protopterus > Protopterus annectens. The sequence goes on from NC_056749.1 coordinate 749,613,661, forward strand.
TTCAGCAGAAACAATGGACTCACTCGTATTAGCGTTGGCAAATTTTTTATCATTTACTTCCGCATTCCTTCCTGCTTGATGTAGTGACGCCAAGCCGTTTCCCAGCCTCGACTCGACCAAAGGAGAGGGTGGCCGTGGGGGAACACTGGCATTTAGATTTTCTTTAACTATCCTCGCAATAGTATTAATAAGTTCTTCTTGTGAGTTGGGTTTAATAGAAACAGCAGTTCCACTTTCTGCAACTGGGTGTATAGATAGATTTAACACAGTCTTGACTCAATGTTTCTGTAGCCATGGAAAACACCGAAAACCGATGGCAAATTCAAAAAAGTATATTCCAAAGACCGGACACACAGAACAAACTGAAAAAAATGTATCGGATCCAAATGTTCGACAAAAGACTACAAAAACAGATGATTTAGCACTTTCACTATTTTATTCCATGAACTTCATCAGAAAAAAGTATGTTCCACCTAAACATCCTTTTATATCAAATACACAGGAAATGACATCATTAATTAAAAACACTTAATATTCTAAATAAAACCGTGTATGTTTATATAAATTAACTCTGTATCTGTTTGTTTAATAAAAAACATTTTAAATTAATAGACCCAGAGTGCAAAGAAACATTTTGGCAGTTATTTTTACGGGCTGATCAAGCACCTGGACTAAATGAGTCTATTCATTTAAAATGTTTTTATTAAACAAATAGAGTTAATTTATATAAACATACACTGTTTTATTTAGAATATTAAGTGATGTTCATCGTGTTACACTGCTGCAGTCATCACACTTGGGTTATCCTGTCGTCAGGCTGTCCCGCAGTCGGCCAGAGTTCCAAAGTCCAGAGTCAGTGCGCCAGGGGTATATAAGAGGCATCCAACGTCATTTTCTTCAGTCTTTCTTGCCACCTGGTGCCCGAAGCAAAAGCAGTTCGCAAGTGCCGGTCGGCCGACTCCTGAGATTTTCAAATCGAATTTCAGACCAAAGTCTTCAATAAAGCTGAGTACCCCGTTGGGGAACCTTTTCTTTCCTCAGTCCGATGTTAGAAAAAGTTAACAATTGCATTTCTTGTGGGAAGCAAATACTTCATAAGGACTTTCATTCTTTTTGTATTCCTTGCCTAGGCCCAGACCACGACTTCACAGGTTGTCGGTTTTGTGCTAGGTTTAACAAAGTATGAAACGTATGTTTGATTTCGTCCGACATTATTTTGGTAGGAAATTTAATTATACCATGCCGTCGGAGCAACCAACGACTGGAATTCATAAACGCAAAGATAAGGACAGGCAGCCGAGACCCAAACCCGACTCCGAGGCCTCTGCTAGGCCAGTCGCCAGTTCTCCGGTTTTCAGTGAGGCGCCCACGCAGCCCCTGACGACCGCTGATTTAGAACTCCAGCCGGCATCCGATTCCCAAGCGGCGATTGCTAGGCCTCCACAACCTTTACGCCCTTCCGACTCCATGGCTGAAGGAGATTTCGGTGCAGTTGAAACGCCTTCAGTTGTAGAAGGTGTCTACAGACCGACTACACTCGCTATTAAATCCTATGCAAAGCTGAAAACCTCTTTAAAAACAAAGAAGTCTCCAGTACAAGGCCCCATGCCTAAGAAACAGATGCTTAAAATGGCAGAAGATTTAATTACCCTAATTAGGGGTTCCCATCCCCCTCCTGATAAAAGGCCAAGACAGGAGGAGGATTACGCTTCCTCTGACCAGGTTTCAATTTCCTCAGATTCTTCTGAGGAACAGGAATATTCTTTTCCCCCTTATGAAGACTCTGATGCTGAAGAGTCTATCCCTTCAGCATCTCCCCCAGAAGACTACTCTTTTGGGGAAACTTTACATACCGTGAGGGAACATTTCAACTGGGAAGGCCAGGATTACTCTGATTCTAAGAAAAGGCTCCGAGAGTTCCTTTTACTACCCCAGCACAGACCACTTGCTATTCCACCCATGTTAAACATTGTGGATGATGTTTATTCAGAATCTAGCCTTAACCCAGATTCACTACCTCCTGCACCAGCCAAACCAGACAGATACTACAGAGTCCCTGACTCACACAAATTCCTGTATAAAAGCCCTGTTGCTGACCCAGAACCATTTCCCAGGGTCCCAAAGTGGTTAAAGCCTCTATTGTTAAAAATCCTGTACCCTCTGAAAGGGATTCTAGAGCACTAGACAAATGGGGAAAGAAGGTATATACCTCAGCTACTCTAGCTATGAGGGCCTTAAATTGCCAGTTTCACATGCTGAAATATCAACAATATTTGATGTCTCAATTAAAACAAAAAATGATCACACATACAGAACAGCCGGATTACAAGGAAATGCAAGATTTGTTGCATGCAGCTGAACAAGTGGGAAAACATACTTTGCAATGTGGATTTGATTCATTGGAAGCTTCTTGTAGAGCAGCAGTGACAGGGTCTGTCATACGTAGGCATGCTTGGTTAAAAGAACAAACTTTACCTGATCATTTTAAAGCAAAGTTATTGGATGCACCTTTACAGCAGGATGTTTTATTTGGTGTAAAAGCAGAAGAGGTTTTAAAGAAAATGGAGGATAAGGCAAAATCTATGCAGATGCTCAAGGATTTTTTACAGGTTCAGCCCCTCGTTTCAGCAGAAATTGGCCAACCAAAAACTGGTCCTTTCCAGCTTCTGCCAGACCACAGAGGGGCAAATATAGACTCCCACGGGGCAGAGATCAGTCACAAGGCTCTTACCAGCCTCGACAATGGGGTGCCACAACCCAAAAAGGAGAAGACAGGTCTCAAACTATCAGAAGACAAACACAATGACTTACCCCTCAGACTGCCAAGCAAATCCCTCTTGGCAGCTCCCTTGGGAGGAAAACTAACACTTTTTGCAGACAACTGGCACATCATCACAAAAGACAAATGGGTCCTAAATATTGTATCTCAAGGACACAGATTCCACTTTCACACTTTACCAAGGATAAAAGGAATGCCAAACCTGCCACCAAATCAGTGGACAGAGGCTCAAAAGCAAATTTCAGCTCTCATGGACATGGGAGCCATTCAACAGGTTCCTACACAGGAGCAAGGACAAGGATTTTACTCAAGACTTTTTCTAGTTCCCCAAAAGGACAAAGCCTGGAGACCCATTCTGGACCTCTCAGTTCTAAACACATATCTGGAAGTACCCAAATTCAAGATGCTAACACTACAGCAACTTCTTCCCATGCTGTGCAAGAAGGCTTGGCTAGTAACGTTGGACCTCAAGGAGGCATACCTGCATGTCCCTATCAGACAAAATTGCAGAAGATACCTCCGAGTTATAGCAGGTTCAACCCATTACCAATTCTCTGCACTCCCCTTTGGCTTACCTACTGCGCCCAGGGTCTTCACAAAATGCCTGGCACCAGTAATTGCGTACTGCAGATAAAGAGGATTTCAAATATATCCATACCTGGACGACTGCCTTATTCAAGCAGAAAGCAAGGACATTCTTTTAAAGCATCTGGCGTTTGTCAAAAACCTATTAAGTTGCCTAGGGTACACAGTAAACGAAAAGAAGTCAAAACTGGTGCCTTCACAAGACATAATATTCCTGGGTGCCAGCTTACAAACAACGGCCCAGATGGCTTATCTCACACCAGACAAGCAAGGACAACTGACTCAATACTTCAAAATTATGGCAACAAAGACCCAACTCCCTGCAAGAAAAATTCTGCAGGACTTGGGATTCATGGCATCTTGCATACTACTAATACCATTTGCAAAACTGCATATGAAAACATTACAATGGTACCTGAAAAGCGTATGGACTCAACACAGCCACAGCTTGGAAACGATAATTCCACTCATTCCCTGCCTTCAGCAGGAGTTTCTATGGTGGGCTCAGGCATGTCACCTCAACAAGGGTCAGCCTTTTACCTTACCCACAACCAGGCAAACTGTAACAACAGATGCATCGGATTATGCCTGGGGAGCACACATGGCAGGACAGTGTATTCAGGCAAATGGTCTGCAGATCAAAGGCATCTACATATCAATCAAAAAGAGATGCTAGCTGTACAAAGTGCCCTAACAGCTTTCAAGGACCTCCTACATCCAGGACAACTCCTAATAGACGGACAACACCACAGTGATGTGGTACATAAACAAGCAAGGGGGCACACATTCCTACCCCCTATGCAGGCAAGCAATGACCTTTTGAACACAGCACTGACCTACCAAGTTCAACTACAAGCACAATTCCTGCCAGGAAAGAAAAACACATTGGCAGACTATCTAAGCAGAAACATCATAGATCCTCACGAGTGGAAACTAGATCCACAAGTATTCGCAATGATAACTCAAAAATGAGGGAGCCCAGACATAGATCTGTTTGCTTCCCCCCAAAACTACCAACTACGGAAATTCTGCACAAGGACATACCACACACTAGCTTGGAAAGTGGACGCCCTCTCATTCAGTTGGAAAACATTGACAGTGTATGCCTTTCCTCCACTGCCTCTTCTGGGAAAGGTGCTGCTGAAAGCCAGATTAGAGAGACCACAAATGATACTCATTGCTCCAGAATGGCCACGCCAATACTGGTATCCAATACTAAGGAACATGGCTCAAGGCCCACCATGGATTTTACCTCCAATTCCTCACCTGCTCACTGAGCAAAACAATCAGATTCTACACAGCCAGAATAGACTTTAAATCTGTCTGCATGGCAAATTACCTAAACAACCAGTCAACACTTCTCTCTAAAGCTGTGATGGATGTCATTCTGGAGGCCAGGAGGCCCAGCACCAGGAAAAGCCTACTCGGACAAATGGAAAAGATTCTGCGCCTGGAAACAGGCTAAAGGCCAAAATCCCCTTGTCTCAAATATTCCTCAAATTCTTCAATATTTAACCGAGATGTTGCACAAAGGACTTTCCTTTTCATCTGTTAAGATCCACCCCTCAGCTATTTCAGCTCAATACAACACGGATCCTCTTATATTTTCACATCCATTACTAAGACAGTTCCTCAGAGGGGCTAAGAACATAAGACCGCCCCGGAGAGCACCAACACCAACTTGGGATCTCAATTTTGTTTTGGAAAAACTTACACTACCGCCCTTTGAACCAGCTTTTACAGCTGATGTACAGTTTCTATCATGGAAAACTGCCCTGCTGCTAGCAATAACTTAAGCACGAAGAGTCTTAGAGCTACAGGCCCTAATGGCAGTGGAGCCTTTCATCATTTTTCATCAAGACAGAGTCTCTTTACGAACTAACCCTTCCTTTATGCCAAAGGTGGTATCCAGTGTGGCCCTAAACCAAACCATTCATTTGCCCACCTTTTATCCAAACCCCCAGAACAAAGGGGAAAGGCTCCTACACTCTTTGGGCATTCACAGGCAATTACGTTACTACTTGGATAAAACTAAGGCTTTCAGAAAATCTGACCAGCTCTTTGTATCCTATGCTGCAGGATCACAAGGAAAGCCTATCTCAAAACAGACCATTTCAAAATGGATAGGACATTGTATCCGTTTCTGCTACACACACCATGGGAAACCTGTACCTGGTAACATTAGACCCCATTCCACCAGGGCTACAGCAACATCAACAGCCTTCCTCAGAGGGGTACCAACCAAGGATATTTTGGAGGCTGCAACTTGGAGTTACAGTGCACACCTTCACCAAGCACTATCACTTACCTCTATACTCTAAAACCGGAGCTGGCTTTGCCACTGCAGTTGTGCAGGGCCTACTAGCCTCTCCAAACCCTGTTTAGTTCCACCACCCATCCTTAGCTTTGGGATTCAACCCAAGTGTGATGACTGCAGCAGTGTAACACGATGAACATAGTATAGTTTTGTACCTACCATAAATGTAATTGTTCGAGTGTTCACACTGCTGCAGTCCAGGTTACCCTCCCTCTATCCCCTCTGACCTAGCTGAACTTTTCTATACCTTTTCTATCCTGTACAACCTTTGTGGTGTATTTGCTTGTAACTGAAGGTATTCCTTTTACATGTTTTATTAGCAAAAAAAAAAAATAAAAAAAAAATTATCCTCGTTTCCCATCTTTCCTGACCTAGAGTAGTCCAAATACAGGCTTTGCTGTATTCTGGACTTTTGGAAAGTTCCTTTGTTGTCCATTTCCTTTCTTGGATAGAGGGAGGTTTCTTTGTTCACCAGTGGCATTGGGGAACTTAGAGCAGCCTATCTATCCCTGGAGGAGTGTTCCTAGCACAAGAATCTGGTAGTCTTTTGGCCATTTTGGGCCAATTTCTAGCTTTTTCAAATCCCCCTGTATAAAACCCGCTTTGGCGAGGTTTTTGCGCTTGTTACTACTCAGCCAATCTCGTCGTGGTCTTGCAGAGAGGCTAAAAGAGTGACTGCTAACCTGATAAAAGTGTTTTTTCCTGCTACTACCTGGGCGACTGTCCGATCTAGCTAAACTGCAAATATTTCTGCTTCTTGAACTGTTTTAAACTGTCTAAAGTTGTTTTTGCACCTGCACTTTTAAAGTTTGTCCTGTTTTTTGCATTTACTTGTTGAGGCTACACACTCAAGTGCACTAGCCTGTGTTACATATTTATTGCAATTTCCTGCTGTTTGTTGCAAAAAAGAAAAAAAAAAAGTTATCCTTGTTTCCCATCTTTCCTGACCTAGAGTAGTCCAAATACGGGCTTTGCTGTATTCTGGACTTTTGGAAAGTTCCTGTGTTTCCATTTCCTTTCTTGGATAGAGGGAGGCTTCTTTGTTCACCAGTGGCAGTGGGGAGCTTGGAGCAGGCTATCTGTCCCTGGAGGAGTGTTCCCAGCACAGCAATCTGGTAGTCTGTTGGCTGTTTTGGGCCAATTTCTAGCTCTTTCAAGTCCGCCTGTATAAAACCCGCTGTAGCTGCTTATGTGATTTTGTGCATAGCGCTTCATCGAGCAGTGCCGCTTATTTGGGTTTGAGCCTTGGAACTGATCTAGTTCTCATACTAAACACCCTATTCCTATGCTAAAGCCTAGCACTTGCTCACTAAAGCAATTATATAAGTCAGCACTAAAAAATTAAAAGCACTACACCCTCACAAACTCCCCTTGAGTAACTTGTTCCCCACTGGCCCTTTTTTTCAAATATAAAGGAATTCCCGATACTATTCTAGCATGTCCAAAGGTCAGTTGTCAATCTCCTCTCCGGTCCAGCTGGTGAACCTGGGAATCTTGAGGCAATGTTACAACTGCCTAATGTACACAGACAACCCTCTCCTCCTCCCAACAAATTCCAACACATGTGAGAGATGCAACCATATAGCCAAACTGGAGGCTAAGCTCTCTCAACTCAGTACTGGCGTAACCAGTCAGGAGGAGAAGGAAACCACACTCACTACAATTCCAGTCTCACATAGACCTACCACGACAGCAAACCAAACACATAAACACACAAAAACATACTTTGAGGCTCTAAATAAAAATCTGCCTAAGCAGCAGAGACCTCCAAAGCAGACACCCAAGCAACCGCTACCCCAAAACAAAACACATGCAACACATAGCTCACAAAGCCAGTGTGCCAAACAGTCACAGCCCTTAAGGCTAAACAACACACCTGATACACTTGTAATAGGTGACTCTATCATCAGGCACACTGACGTCCCGCTCACCAGGCTGAACAAGGAGGAGGTCACGGTGAGCTGCCTATCGGGTGCTAGGATCCGCCACATAACACAAGCAGTCAGGTCACTCCAAGGCAAGTACAAATATGACTCAGTCATTGTCCATGCTGGTGTGAATGACCTGAGACGTACCTCCCTGGACTACATGAAAAGAGACATAGAGGAGCTCTCTGGGCATGTAGCCCAGGCCGGTATGACCCTGACCTTGAGTAGCATCTTACCCTCACCAAGAATGATGCCACAGTATGAAGACAAGATTATCAATTTCAACAACTGGCTTAAGTATTGGTGTCATTCAAAGGGGATCCAATGCCTGTCAGCCTGGGATGACATGCTCGACAAGCCACGATGCTTCGCTAGGGACGGCTTGCACCTGTCACCCTGGGCTTTCGGATATTGGCAAAGGCTCTTGCTACCCCCATAGTGCCTTTTTTAGGCAAGGCTCAAAAGACAAACCCACCTCCATAGGTATCACAAGGGATAAGAAACTAAGAGTAATGCTACTCAACGCCAGAAGTCTAAACCTCAAGATGCACGCACTCGAAACTCTCCTTAGCATGGAGAACATCGATATCTGTGCAGTAACAGAAACCTTGTTCAAGGCTCTCGAGAGCACCCCAGCACTACCAGGTTATACCTCATACCATGCTTTTCGGCCCCAAAACTTGGACCGAACCACAAAAGGAGGGGGAGTATCAATATTAGTCAAAGATACCCACACCTCCAGGTTGGTGGCACAGCACGAAGCATCAGAGACTATCCATGTGCAACTAACAGTGGGTAAAACTGCCTTCCAGTTTATACCCTGCTACAGACCACCCTCCCAAACCCAGGAACCCCACTCGGCCTTCCTGAGAACACTGGAAAATATGAAGGTCTCTCCAAACACCATTATATTTGGTGACTTCAACTACCCAACCATAGACTGGGAGCATTACTCTAGCTCCAACACCCTAGCCCAAAGGTTCCTAGAATTTATAAACTCAAATGCTATGGAACAACTTGTTACCACTCCCACAAGAGGGAAAACATACTGGACCTGATCATCACCAACATGGGGACTCTATGCTCCAGACCAGAAGTGTATCCCTCACTGGTAAGATCAGACCATAAACTAATCTCACTGGATATTCACATCCCGACCCCACCCCATGCCCAGAAAACCACAGTGAAAAACTTCTCTAAAGCAAATTTCACACTCCTCAAAACCGAGGTGGAATCCTTCAAAGCCCCCGGGCCTCTGGATAATACGGCCCAAACCACAAAATCCTTTATAAACGCATTCTGTGAACACCTTCAGGAATGCATGGATCATGCAATCCCACATAAAACCAAGACCCAATCCTCCAAAGGCAGACGTCCTGTCTGGTGGACCCCAGCCATAAACAAACTATACAATAGAAGGAGGAAGCTACTACATGACGGAGCAAAATCCCAAAAAGGGAAGGCATCTTTGATCAGTATTAGCAACAAACTACGGGCACTCATAAAATCGTCTAAGGCCAGCTTCGAGAGAAAAATTGCACAGGACACTAAGGATAATCACAAGGCTTTCTTTAGTTATGTTAGGAACCTGGGTGGGAATTCCCAGATATGCTCAGAATTAGTCCAAAATGACAAAAAATACACCAAACCCACAGACATTGCCAACATCCTAGCTGACAGGTTCAGCGCAAACTTCTCCCCCCCCCCCTCCCCACCAAAAGTGCTAATATCTATCCCAGCAGAGTGCTGCCCCCCTGACATCTCAGATGCTCAGGTAAGAGCTGCCCTCTCCAAAGCAAGAAACACAGCATCAATGGGACCAGACGGTGTCCCTGGCTGCGTCCTACATGAACTCCAAGAAGAGCTAAACCCAAACCTAAAACTACTGTTCAATCTCAGCCTTACTACAGGATATGTACCCAAAGAGTGGCGTACAGCAACAGTGGTCCTTCTCCACAAAGGTGGTGCCTCAACGGATCCTGGAAACTATCGCCCCATAAGTCTCACTTGCTTGGTCTGCAAAGCTATGGAAAGGATCATCATGGACCTTATAAATAAAGATATTGGGGACCTACAGACACTGGATCCTACCCAGTTCGGCTTTGTTAAGGGCAGATCCTGCCTCTTAAACCTGGTCAATTTCTTTGAAACAGTCACCAAGGCCATTGACAAGGGGAAGGTGGTCCACACAGCCTACCTGGACCTCGCTAAAGCCTTCGATACAATACCCCACTCGGGCATTATAGATAAGCTCACCAGCTTAAATATAAACCCCTGTGTCACTAGATGGGTTGCAAACTGGCTCAAGGACAGAACCCACATGGTTAGAATAGCTGGAGCCATGTCAGACTCCAAACCAGTTACAAGTGGCGTCCCACAAGGCTCAGTCTTGGGACCTCTCTTGTTCGGTATATATTTCTCGGAGGTACAGGCCAACATGGAAGGACTGTGGTTGACCAAGTTCGCAGATGACTGCAAACTGGGCACCATAATAGACTCTCCAGCTGACACAAGCATCCTCCAAAAGGGCCTCATAGAAACAGACAACTGGTGCCAGAGCCATGGCCTCAAGCTAAACGCCAAAAAGTGTATAGTCATCCCCTTTGGCAAAAACAAAGTGCCCACAAATTACCACATAGGTGGTAATCCGTTAAGTACAGAAGAAGTAATTAGGGACCTGGGGACCCAAGTTGATGGCAGTCTCTCATTTGACAACCACGTGGCCAAAGTGGTTAGAAAAACATTTTATATAGCCCACCTAATCATGAAGGGATTCACATCTAGATCAGGGAGGTCATCGTGCCTCTTTACTCATCCCTCATCAGGCCCATAATTGAGTACAATGCCCCTTTTGGGATGTACCTTACCAGACACCTGCAGCAACTGGAAAGACCCCAAAAGTACCTCACCAAGAGGATCAAGGGGCTCAAACAGATGCTGTATGCTGCCCGGTTAAAGAAACTCCAGCTCTACTCGGTGGCATACCGCCTGCTCAGAGGCGATCTGTGCCTGACGTATAAAGCCATGTCCAACCCGGAATTAATGGACATGCTGCACCTCAGAAAATCCAAATCCCATCGAGCTACGCGCTCGAGGGACTTAAAACTCAGCACTGAAATAAATAGGACATGCTGGAGGGACAGATTCATAACCCAGAGGCTCCCTTCACTCTGGAATAAAATCCCAGTCCAGGTTAGGCAGAGTCCCTCATTGTCTCTCTTCAAGAGGAATCTTGATGAGTGGATGGGAGATCGTAGGTTTTCCCCGGGTATCACTTCTGTGTCACTGTTGGACAGAAGCACAGTATACTAACCTCGAAAAAGGGCATAGCAAAATTAATTTAAAATGGGTGGCGAAAGCCATACACACTCTGACTAGGCTTATAAATGCCCTAGGGCAGATAGCCTAGTATGAACCTATGAACCTATGTATTGCTTACCTGCTTGGGGGCACCTGACATCTGGGGCAAGAAAAACTGAAGAAAATTGCGTCAGATGCCTCCTATATACCCCTGGTGCACTGACGTCGGGGAAGAAGCGACAGCAACCGACACCTGACCAAGACTTTGGAACTCTGGCCGACTGCGGGGCTGCCTGATGGCAGGATAACCCAAGTGTGATGACTGCAACAGTGTGAACACTCGAACATCTACATTTATGGTAGGTGCAAAACTGTACTTTTTTAATTAATGATGTCATTTCCTGTGTATTTGATATAAAAGGATGTTTGGGTGGAACATACTTTTTTCTGATGAAGTTCACGGAATAAAGTGGCTAATGAAAGCGCTAAATTTATTTATTTTATTTTACATTTGTTGAGCGGGCTAGTCCAGCTGGATATATGTCCATTTTCAGTGGAGGCCCGGGGAGAAAAGCTCCACAATACAATAACCAAATAGGACAAACAAATATATATCAAGTAGACATTGGTACATTGCAAAGCTTTGATACATTACATAACTAGGATTTTATATTCTGTATACCAGTAGGAACAAAAGCCTGATGTAAAAATAAGCTTGATACACAATAGTAGTATGAATTAATAATGGAAATTATAACTAAGATGCTGTAGATACTATGGTCACACAAGAAATCAGAAGATAAACACTAGTGTTGAATGGATGGAGTATACAAAAGCAAATAGGAGGATACAATAATAGTGTTTAGTCTCACAAGAGTAGAGGTGTGATATGAACACTGTTGGAAATTCAACAGTATATACATATTTACAAGAGGAAAGAATTCTCAAAATGGTCAAGCTCACTGCTATCAGAGAGTTAACACAAGATAGTGTTCAAAAGAGGCTAGGAATCATGGGGATCTTGAAAGGGGTATGGTTGTTAGTCTTGGTTATCACAGGAGCATAGCCAGTGTGATTTGAGGTAGGTTTTGAGCTTGCTTTTAAATAGGTTAACAGATGATAGTGAGGTTAGCTGACTTGGCTGTTCCAGGCCTTGCCTACTGTATTAGAGAACAGGGTGTCACCAGCTGAATTGTTGGATTTAGATATTTGTACAAGTCGTTTATTAGATGAGCGCAAGGTTTTGAGATTGTTATAGGGGATGACTAGGGATGTGAGTATGGGTGTATTTTGAGGTAGATACAGGATCTTATGGGCTACTGTTGATTAAAAAGTATTAGATTTGGCAATTCTAGCCATCCGAGTTTATTCAAATTGATACAATGATGAGTTCTATAGGAGGACGCTGCTGCGAATCTGGCTATATTGTTGTAGGAGGATGACAGTTTATTCAGGTTACTTTTGCATATTTTGGTATAGATAGGGGAGGCTTAACAGGAGGGTAGAGATAAGGTGTGTGCGAGCAATGGCGACCTTGGCTAGAGGAGTTAGAAAGGGTTTAATTCTATAGAGGGAACCTAGTTTCTTATTAACTGTTTTTATGGTGTTATTAATGTGAGGTTCAAAAGACTAAGTGATTATCTATTAGTACTCCGAGTAGTTTGCTGGTTGGTTCGGGGGATATTATAGTTCAATTATTTGATGTAATAGTAAAGTTAAATGGGGAGGTTCTGCGAGTGGGGATGAATAGTAGCATTTTAGTTTTTTTAGGGTTTAAGATAAGACACCTTTGTAGGAGCCAGTTTTCAACTGTGCTAAAGGTGTTTTGGGTTAGTGACTGAAGATGTTCTTCATTCCACATTGCTGCAGTCCTAACCATTGGGTAGTCCGCTGTCCAGTCGGCCCGAATACCAAAGTATATGGCTGACGTCAGTCAAGGCGCATTAGACTGACGTCAGTACGTCAGGGTACTAATGCGCATGACCGACGCCATATCTTCAGTCTTTTTTGCCGCATGGTCCGATGCAGAAGCAGTTCTTGCGAGTGCAGGTTGGCGTTCTGAAATATTTCCGAAGTCGGAGTTTCAGACCGAATCAAAGTTGGCTAAGTACCCGTGGGAGCATTTTGGTTTTTCTTGCCTCAGTATTTAACCGGATGTCAGAAAAAGTGAATAACTGTATTTCTTGTGGGAAACAGATACCTCATAGGGATTACCATACTCTGTGTATACCTTGTTTAGGGCCTGAGCACGACGTTGTTGGTTGCCGCTCTTGTGCTAGATTTAATAAACGCACTATTAAGAGAAGGTTAGACTGTGCCAGGTTAGTGTTTGGGAAGCGTTGTAATTACAAAATGCCGTCGGATGCTCCGACGCCCGCTTCGTCTAAGAAGCGCAAAGACAAAACAGCGAAGCCTAGGGTTGATGAACCGGCAGTCCCGGATGTCGGTTCTTTCGAAGGCTCTGTGGAGCCAGAGGTTTTGCCAGGAGTTTCTTTGGAGTCTCAGGCAGACACTTTATTGTTACAGGATGTGCCCTCTCAGGAGGTAGGCCAGGCTGAGGGGGCTTCTCAGGTAACTGTTCTTCCTTCTGTTCCCAAGTTAGTTAGAGCTTCTCCTACTGTTGCCAAAACTTCTTTCAGAGGTAGGCCAAGTTCAGCTACAGTGGGGGTTGCTCCTAGCACTTCAGGTTCTGTGCCTAAGAAACATATGCTTAAAATGGCAGAAGATTTAATTACTATGATTAGAGGCTCTATGCCCCCTCCTGATAAGAGGCCTAGGGTGGAACCTGAGTTTGAGAGTTTGGAACAGTATTCAGAGGCTTCGGAGTCTTCTGCGGAAGAATTACAGGAATTTCCTCCTTATTCTGATTCTGATGTGGATGATTCCACACCTACAGCTTCTCCTCCTGAGGATTTCTCATTTTCAGAGACTCTGCATTCCATGAGGGAACACTTTAAATGGGAAGGCCAAGATTACTCTGATTCCAGGAAAAGGCTTAGGGAATTCTTATTTTTACCACAACATAGGCCCTTAGCTATACCTCCTGTGTTGAATGTGGTGGAAGATGTTTTTGCAGAGGCTTCCCTGAACCCTGACCCTTTGCCTCCTGCTCCTGTTAAACCTGATAGGTACTATAGGGTGCCCGAAGCTCATAAGTATTTGTTTAAGAGTCCTAGGGCGGACCCAGAAACTGTTTCTCAGGGGCCTAAAGGTGTTAAGGCCTCTGTGGTTAAAAATCCTATTCCCACTGATAAAGAGGCAAGGGCTTTGGATAGGTGGGGAAAGAAAGTGTATACTTCTTCCACTCTAGCCATGAGAGCGTTGAATTGTCAGTTTCACATGCTAAAATATCAAAATTATCTCCTTTCACAATTGAAATCTAAGGTGGATGCTTTGGCGGAAGGTATAGAGTGTAAAGAGTTGCTGGATTTACTTCATGTGTCTGAACAAGTGGGTAAGCATTCTTTGCAATGTGGTTTTGATGCGGTGCAGGCCTCCTCGAGGGTGGCTGCCACTAGTTCTGTTCTTCGCAGGCATGCCTGGTTGAGGGATCAGAATTTAGCTGAGCATGTTAAGACACGGATTTTGGATGCTCCTTTACAGTCTGATGTGTTGTTTGGTTCACCTGTGGAAGCAGTCCTGAAGAAAATGGAGGACAAAGCTAAGTCTATGCAAACTGTTAAAGATTTTTTGCAGGTGCAGCCACCGAAGTTTAGTAGAAATTGGCCTACTAAGGGATGGACATATCCTGCGTATGATTCCCAGTCTAGGGGTAGGTCTAGACGTGGTAGGGGCAGAGCTCAAGGTTCTTTTAGGCCTAGATCAGGGAGTTCACCTGCTCAGACTTCTGGTGAGGGCAGGGGTCAGTCCTTTCGTAAACAGACCCAATGACCTGCTTTTTCAGCTGCCAGTAGATTCTCGTCTGGCAGCTCCTTTGGGAGGAAGACTGTCTCTTTTCAAAGAAAATTGGGATTTAATTACTCAAGACAGATGGGTGTTGGATATCATTCACCACGGTTACAGGTTTTATTTCCATACATTGCCCCCTTTCAAAGGCATGCCAGACGTTCCTCCTGCACAAAGGAAAGAGGCTCACAAGCAAATTTCTCTGTTACTCCAAATAGGGGCCATTCAGTCAGTCCCTGTATCGGAAAGGGGCCTAGGATTTTATTCTCGCCTGTTCCTAGTACCAAAGAAGGGGAACACGTGGAGACCAATTTTGGATTTATCTATCCTCAACACTTATCTGGACATTCCCAAGTTCAAGATGTTGACATTACAACAGCTTTTACCTCTGCTGGGCAAAGACCACTGGATGGTAACTTTAGATCTCAAGGAAGCTTACCTTCATGTGCCTATAAGACTAAGTTGCAGGAAGTATCTGCGTTTCGAGCTGGAAATTCTCATTATCAGTTCTCTGCATTGCCCTTTGGCTTATCTACTGCGCCCAGAGTATTCACAAAGGTTCTGGCTCCAGTGATAGCTTACTTCAGACTAAAAGGAATTCAAATCTATCCTTACTTGGACGACTGCCTGATTCTGGCTCAAGAAAAGGAGGACCTTCTACAGCATCTGGAATATGTTATAGCAGTGCTAAGATGCCTAGGGTATTCTGTGAACGAAATAAAGTCCAGTCTAGTACCCTCTCAAGACATGTGCTTTCTGGGTGTGAGACTGAATACAGCAGCCCAGATGGCCTTTTAACCCCGGACAAACAACAGAGTCTATCCCTTTACTTTCATCAACTATCTCATCAGTCCGTGCTGACTGCAAGGACAGTCCTTCAAGCATTAGGGTTCATGGCATCTTGTATTCTGGTGCTTCCCAATGCCAAACTGCATATGAGGAAGCTGCAATGGTATCTCAAAAATGTATGGACACAGCACTGCCAGGATTTGGACACTGTCATTCAAATAATACCTTGCATTCAAAAGGAATTTTTGTGGTGGGCTCAGGAATGTCACCTAAACAAGGGACTCTCTGTGACCGGCCAGAGGCGAGTCAGATTCTAACGACAGATGCCTCAGACATTGCTTGGGGAGCTCATCTAAATGGAAAGTGGATACAAGACAAGTGGCCTGCCAGACTACAGCATCTACATATCAACATGAAAGAGATGTTAGCAGTCCAGTTTGCATTAATGGCTTTCAAGGAGTTACTTCTTCCAGGGCAGGTGTTGATTCTAACAGACAACACAACTGTCATGTGGTACATCAACAAACAAGGGGAACACATTCTTACCCATTGTGCAGGCAAGCAATGATTTTATGGGAGACTGCGCTCAGCTTGCAACTAACTCTTCAGGCAAGGTTTCTGCCGGGAGCACAGAACTCCTTAGCAGATGTGTTAAGCAGACAAATCATGGATCCCCACGAGTGGAAACTGGATCTTCATGTATTTCAAAGGTTGACAGTGTCCTGGGGAACTCCAGACATAGATCTGTTCGCTTCTCCACTAAACCACCAGCTGCCAAAGTTTTGCACAAAGAGGTTACATCACACAGCTTGGAAAGTGGATGCTCTTTCTTTCAGTTGGAAAAATCTTCATGTGTATGCGTTTCCACCTCTGCCTCTTCTTCCAAAGGTGCTTCTAAAGGTCAGACAAGACAAGCCAAGGATGATTTTAATAGCTCCAGATTGGCCTCGGCAGCACTGGTACCCATTACTGAGGAGTCTAGTAAAGAAGCCTCCATGGCCTTTACCCTTGATTCCACACCTTTTGTCTCAGAGAGAAGGCCACCTGCTCAATGTCAAGCTTCGCTCTCCATCTAACAGCATGGCATATTCTGTTTTGAGAGACAGCCGGTCTCAACTTCCTCAACAAGTTTTAAATGTGATTATGGAAGCTAGAAGACCTAGTACACAGAAAGTGTATGCAGAAAAATGGAAGAGATTTTTATTTTGGAGTGCAGCAAGGAATCTGGAGATTTCTGAGCCTAATTTGAGTGTGGCTCTTCAATATCTTACTGAGTTATTGGACAAAGGTTTGTCCTTCTCTTCCATTAAGATTCATGCTGCAGCAATTTCAGCTCACTATGATTGTGACCCACCATTGTTTTCGCATCCTTTGTTCAAGCAGTTTCTCAGAGGGGCTAAGAATATAAGACCCCCACGTAGAGCTCCTACTCCTGCTTGGGATCTCAATTTTGTGTTGGAAAAACTTACTCTACAACCTTTTGAGCCTGCGGGTACTGCTGATTTAAAATATTTGTCATGGAAGACTGCTTTTTTGTTGGCTATTACTTCTGCAAGAAGGGTTTCTGAGTTGCAGGCCCTTATGGCAGTAGAGCCCTTTCTGATTTTCCATAAGGATAGGGTATCATTACGTACTAATCCTTCCTTTATGCCCAAGGTGGTTTCTAGTGTGGCTTTAAACCAATCTATTCATTTGCCTACTTTCTATGCAGATCCCCAAAATAAAGGGGAAAAGATTTTGCACACTTTAGATGTACATAGGCAGTTGCGTTATTATTTAAGCAGGACTAAGGATTTCAGGCAGTCTCAGCAGTTGTTTGTTTCTTTTGCTTTGAATTCTCAGGGCAAGCCTGTGTCTAAGCAAACTATTTCTAAGTGGATTGGGTTTTGCATTTCTTTTTGTTACTCCCATCATGGCAAGGAGATTCCAGCTGGGATTAGGCCTCATTCCACTAGGGCTACTGCCACTTCAACAGCATTTTTAAGGGGGGTGGCAACTAAGGATATTTTAGAGGCAGCTACTTGGAGTTCAGTGCATACTTTCTCTAAGCATTACCACCTTCCTCTCTACTCTAAATCTAGGGCTGGTTTTGCCACAGCCATTTTGCAAGGCATGTTGGCAGCTCCTGCTTCTTTATGATTTGCCAGCCTCCCTTACCTCTGCTTTGGGATTCTACCCAATGGTTAGGACTGCAGCAATGTGGAATGAAGAACATAGTACAGTTTTGTACCTACCATAAATGTAGATGTTCGAGGATCCACATTGCTGCAGTCCAATTTACCTCCGCCTTCCCTCTGTGTTTAGGGGTGGTGGTGTGAGTTGCTGTATATTATTGTACATCTGTATATATATATATATTTATATATATTGTATATAAGTTTGGTGCAGGGCTTTTTGGTGTTTTGGTTTGGGCCTTGTTTTTTTTTAGGATCTTCTGACATCTGGGGCAAGAAAAGACTGAAGATATGGCGTCGGTCATGCGCATTAGTACCCTGACGTACTGACGTCAGTCTAATGCGCCTTGACCGACGTCAGCCATATACTTTGGTATTCGGGCCGACTGGACAGCGGACTACCCAATGGTTAGGACTGCAGCAATGTGGATCCTCGAACATCTACATTTATGGTAGGTACAAAACTGTACTTTCTGATTGGGTAGTAGCAGAGCATATGAGTGTGGAGTCATCTGCGTATTGGATACAGTAAGCTTGTGGAATAACCGAATGGAGGTCATTTGTAAAGATGGAGAAGAGTAAAGGACCCAATATGGATCCTTGAGGGACCCCTAAGGCTACTGGGAGGTTGGAAGATAAAGTATTTTCCCATAGAACAGCCTGTTGTCTGTTATTTAGGTATGATTGGAACCACTGTATAGTAAGGGCATCCAGTGATAAGTTTTTGAGTGTGTCTAAGAGAAGGTGGTGGTTAACCATGTCAAATGCTTTAGACAGGTCGATAAAAAGGGCTGAGGATAGAGTATCATTATTACGATTACTATTAATTTGGTTAGTGAAGGATAGGAGAGCAAAGGTGGTGCTATGGAATGGTCTAAAGCCATGTTGACAAGGTGCTAGTAGATTGTTTTCAAGTAGGTAGGGTAACTGTTGTAAATGAATACATTTCTCCATTATTTTTGCCAGAGGAGATAGTATGGCTATGGGCCTGTAATTGGAGAACAACTTGGAGTTACCGCCTTTGTGCAGGGGAATAATGTGAGAGACTTTCCAGATTAAGGGGATAGTTCCTTCAGAAATAGTTCTATTAATGAGGATGGATATGGGGTAGGCTATGACTTTAGCAGCTTTTTGAAGGTATTCTGCAGGTAGATCTGCAGTGTGTGTGGTGGGTTTAAGTTTCTGGATGAGGGATGTGGGCACTGGCAGAAAATGAAATAGAGGAGGATTGTTGGTAGAGGTTATGTTTGAGCATCGGGTGCTAGGGGAGAGCTGGTTAGCTAGGGATTGTATTGTTTCAGTGAAAAATGTGTTAAATGAGTCTGCTATTTGGTTGGGATTGTTGTTATCAGAGCCAGTGGGAGTAGGAGTGCTTGAGCGTCCTGGGTGTAGGAGGTTGTTGATGCCTAGCCAGAATTTCTGATGATTATTTTGGTGTGTTTGTTGAAAGCTGATGGTAGTAGTTTCTTTTATCGGCTAATATGGCTTTTTTTTTGTTTTGTTTCTTAGCTGTCTGAATTGTAAGTGATCTGAGGGGCTTTTTGTTGAATGCCATTTGGCCCATACTTTCTTTGCAAGATTTTTTGTTTGGTAGTTTTGGTGAGCCATGGTGCAGGTTTAGTTCTGATTCTAACTTTGCGTAATGGGGCATGGCAATCTAAAATGGAAAGAAATTTTGAATTAAAGTATTTAACTGCATTATCTAATGGTAGGTGTTTCAGGGGTGACCAGTCACAGGCTCTTAGTTCAGTTTGAAACTGAGCAGATTTAAAATTTATGTTGGTACGAATAGTTTTGCAAATGATTAGAGTTTGGGAGCTCAGTTTTAGATCTGATTAGATAGGTAAGCAAATGGTCACTTATGTCCTCTGGGAGGGTGCCTGTTTTATAATTTTGTTGAGGAGTATTAGTAAGTATCCAGTCGAGGGTACTTGTTTTGTTGTTAAGTTTATTGGTACGGGTAGGGGATGTTATAGTTTGAGTAAAGACAAATAAGTTGATATGAGTAGAAGGTTGCTCAGATATACAGGAGTTCCAGTTTATGTTAAAGACTCCAAGTATAATGGTTTCTTGGGGGTAGTTGCTTGAGAGCCAGCTAAGGATAGCTTCTAACATGTTGATGTTATTGCCTGGTGGAAGATAGACACAGATTAGATATATGGCTTTACTTTTGTTCAGCTGTATCTTAGTTAGAAGAATTTCTGCATTGTTGGAAAGTGGAGCTTTAGAGTCTAGCAAGGTAACTTGTAATCCATTCTTATAAAGTATGGCTACGCTTCCACGTTTTTTAGTGTTACGGTCACATCTCAGGATATTATAGCCAGGGGGTAAAACTGTACTGTCTTGTACTGATGGATTAAGCCATGTTTCAGACAGACAGAATATGTCAAAAGAGTGTACATCTATAAGAGCATGCAGATGAGCAACTTTATTATTGATGCTACGAATGTTAAGATGAGCTATCAGGAGAGAGTTGGCCTGCTTGGAAAGCTTGTTTGTAATAGTAGGAGTTGGTGTATTAGGCTGTGTAGTTGTGACTGAGGTTGGACCAAGGTTTGGGTGTATATCACCATCTAAAAGGGAGTGGGGAGCTGTACTTTTAGGATGAGTTTTAAGAGTTTAAAAATTAGGATGTCCTTCAAGGATGCATCTGCAGTCTTTACAAATGGGTTGTCCTGCCGTCAGGCAGCCCTTCGGTCGGCCGGATTCCAAAGTCTGGGTCTGGCTTCGGCTGGTGTCGCACTTCACCCGACGTCATTGCGGCAGTTATTCGGGTATAAAGGCATCAGCCGACGCCATTTTCCTCGGTCTTTCTTGCCGCGTGGCGCCCGAAGCAGAAGCTTTTCGCAAGTGCCGGTCGGTCAGATCCAGAGATTACTACTACCGAATACTACTTCGAAGACTTCTATAAAGCTAAGTACCCCGTTGGGGACTCTTTCTTGCCTCAGCCGATGTCAGAGAAAGTTAATAACTGTTTATCTTGTGGGAAACAAATACCTCATAAAGATTTCCACTCCTATTGCATACATTGTTTAGGCCCAGACCACGACGTAGCAGCTTGTCTAGCCTGTGCTTCTTTTAACCGACGGACGCTTAGACGTCGCTCGGACTTTGCTGAACAGATTTTCGGCTCAGATTTTGCCTACATTATGCCGTCGGATCCTCCGACTACGCAAATAACCAAAAAACGCAAAGAAAAGGACCGACACTCGCGGTCCGCGGTTTCGGCCGAAACCGCGGTTAAGCAAACCACGAGTGTCTCGGTTTCGGCCGAAACCGAGCAAGCAGTTCTTTCTTCAGCCGATAACTTGCCTTCTACCGAGGCCTCTTCTAACCTGGTAGAAACGGCTTCTGAAATCCAACCTTCTGTTGCGATTTCACAGGATTTATCAGACACCATTCCCCTGGATATTTCTACCCCTGCACGTGGAGCTGCTAGGCCTCCTCCAGCTATGTCTATTAAGGCCTTTGCCAAGGCTAAAGCAGCCAAAGCATCAAAACCTGTGCCTGCCAAGCCCCCCTCTCACAGGCCCAGCACCAGCTCCCATATGCTTTCTTTGGCTGAGGATCTCATCTCTTTAATTCGTGGAGCCCAGCCTCATCCAGACAGGGCCTCTCTCCCTCCTCCAGAAAAGAGGCCTAGAGCAGAGCCCCTGAGCCAGTATCCACAGATGATTCCTCTGATGACTCAGAACATACAGACCCTCCTGAGGCTTCTTATTCTCCTTACGAAGACTCTGATGCTGAGGAGTCCATCCCTTCAGCCTCTCCTCCTGAGGAATTTTCCTTTGGGGAAACCTTGCATGCTATGAGGGAACAATTTCAGTGGCAGGGCCAAGATTTCTCAGACTCTAGAAAAGGCTTAGGACCTTTCTACATTTGCCACAGCATAGGCCTTTAGCTATACCTCCAGTTCTATCTGTTGTTGATGATGCATTTAATGATGCTTGCACTGCTCCTGATACTTTACCTCCGGCTCCTGCTAAGCCCGATAGGTACTACAGGGTCCCGGACACTCATCACCACTTATATAAGGCTCCTTTTGCAGATCCAGAGACTATCTCCCAGGGCCCTAAAGCTGTAGCAGCTACTTCTTCTAAAACCCTCCCCTCTGAAAGGGAATCCAGGTCCTTAGAGAGATGGGGTAAAAAAGTTTACACCTCTGCTACCTTGTCAGCTGGAGCTTTGAACTTCCAATTTCATATGATTCAATATCAAGAGTTTATGCTTGACCAGTTGACTAAAAAGCTGTCCTCTGAAGAATCTTTAGATAAAAAGTATGTTCAAGAAATGGTACATAACATACAGCAGGTTAGTAACCATTCTTTAAAATGTGGCTATGATGCACTGGAGGCTTCCTTTAGATCAGCCATGACTGGCACAGTTATCAGGAGGCATGCATGGTTGAAAGAACAGGCATTACCAGACCATGTCAAATCTAAGCTTTTGGATGCACCTATGGACAAGGTCAATTTATTTGGTGCCCCCGCACAGCAGGTACTAAAAAAGATGGAAGAGAAAGCAAAATCTGTGCAAACAGTGAAAGATTTCTTACAAGTTCAACCTCCAAGGTTTAGCAGGAACTGGCCCTCCAAGAATTGGTCCTTTCCGGACTCCTCTAAGGCACAAAGAGGCAGGAATAGGTGCTCTAGAGGCAGAAACCAATCCAGGGGTGTCTACAGGGGTCGCCAGTGTCAGGGTAACAACCAACGAGGCACGGATACAGCCACCACCACTACAACAACTCAATCACAGTGACTTGGCGGTGGCACCGCCTACCAGGGAACAACTAGAAGCACCCTTAGGCGGAAAGCTAACATTATTTTCAAGAAACTGGCACTGCATTACAAGAGAAAAATGGATTTTACAAACTATAGACAAAGGTTACAGGTTCCATTTCCATACTCTACCAGGAAAGAGAGGAATGCCAAACCTACCACCTACTCAAAGGACAGAAGCTCTAAAGCAAATATCTCAATTATTAAGAATGAGAGCTGTGGAAAAGGTACCATTTATGGAGCAAGGGAAGGGATTTTACTCCAGACTCTTCCTGGTACCAAGAAAAGAAAACAAATGGAGGCCTATTCTAGACCTGTCCGCTTTAAACACATTCCTCATTGTTCCAAAATTCAAAATGCTGACCCTACAGCAGCTTCTTCCCATGCTGGGCAAGGAGTCTTGGCTGGTAACTCTAGATCTCAAGGAGGCATACCTGCACGTCCCCATAAGACCAATTTGCAGAAGATACCTCAGATTTCTTGCAGGATCAGAGCATTATCAATTCTCAGCATTGCCCTTTGGCTTATCTACTGCGCCCAGAGTGTTCACGAAATGCCTGGCATCAGTAATCGCTCATTGCAGACTTCAGGGTATTCAAATCTATCCCTACCTGGACCACTGCCTGATACAAGCGGACAACAAAAACAAACTAACAGAAGACTTACAAAGAGTCATCTACCTGCTGCAAGCCCTGGGATATACAGTCAGTACAAAAAAGTCAAGGCTGATTCCATCCCAAAGAATAACCTTTCTGGGTGCAGAACTGGACACATCAAAACAAATGGCATTTCTAACTGCAGAAAAGAAAGAGCAACTTCCTCTCTACTTCTTGGCATTAACAAAGCAGAACCATCTAACTGCAAGAAAAGTGCTACAAACTAGGCTTCATGGCATCCTGCATAATACTGGTCCCTCATGTCAGGCTGCATATGAGAAAGCTACAGTGGTACCTAAAGAATTTGTGGTCTCAGCACAAGCACAGCCTAGAAACCAAAATTCCAATGATCCCAGGCTTGAAGCAAGAGTTCCTATGGTGGGCTCAGGCCTGTCAATCAAACACAGGATTGCCCTTCTGCAAAACTCAACCAAGACAAACCATCACGACAGATGCCTCAGACCTCGGTTGGGGGGCACACATGATGGGCAAGTGCATTCAAGGCCTATGGACTCAAGACCAGCTGCATCTGCACATAAATCTAAAAGAAATGATGGCAGTAAAATTGGCAATCCAGGCATTCAGACCTTTTCTCCAAGAAGGCCAGTTGATGATAAGGACAGACAACACCACAGTTATGTGGTACATCAACAAACAGGGAGGCACACACTCATACCCTCTATGCCGGCTGGCACTGGACCTATGGGATGTGGCTCTGAGCTACAACATTCAGTTACAGGCAATTTATGTACCAGGGAAGGAAAACATTCTAGCAGAAATATTAAGCAGAACTACAACAGATGCCCACGAATGGATGCTGCATCCGGACATCTTCAAAACCATCACAAGAGAATGGGGATTACCACAAATAGACTTGTTTGCATCCCCATTCAATCACCAGTTGAAGAAATTCTGCACAAGGACTTACCACCCACTTGCTTGGAAGGTGGACTCCCTATCTTTCAGTTGGAAAAGCCTGACAGCATACGCATTCCCACCACTTCCTTTGATGCACAAGGTGCTTCTCAAGATCAAAGAGGAACGTCCGAGGATCATTCTGATGGCCCCAGACTGGCCAAGACAACATTGGTATCCACTGCTGAGGAGCATGTCCCGAGAACAAATATGGACACTGCCCCTGATCCCATTACTGCTAACATAGAACAACTACAACATCCTGCATCCAAACCTAAAAACTCTGCAGCTAACTGCCTGGAACATTACATAACAGCAATTAACCCAAATTTATCCCAAAGGGTTAAAGACATAATCCTGGAGGCTCGTAGACCTTCAACAAGAAAGAATTATGCAGCAAAATGGAAAAGATATCTCATCTGGAGTACTGCAAAGGGGCAAGATGTGACACTGGTGAACATAGCCAACATCCTGGAGTACTTGGCGGAGCTCTTCCATACAGGCCTGTCCTATTTTTCCATCAAGATACATGCATCAGCTATTTCAGCAGAATACAGCTTGGATCCTCCTGTCTTCTCGCATCCTCTGCTCAGGCAGTTTCTGAGAGGAATTAAAAATGTAAAACCTCCCAGGAAACCTCCATTGCCAGCATGGGACTTGAACTTTGTGCTAGAAAAACTGACTCTACCTCCTTTCGAACTAGCAGCAACAGCAGAATTACAATACTTATCCTGGAAGACTGCTTTCCTGCTGGCAATAACTTCAGCAAGAAGGGTCTCTGAACTACAGGCATTAATGGCAGTACAACCCTTCCTGATCTTCCATCAAGATAGTGTCCATGAGAACAAATCCTAGATTTATCCCTAAGGTGGTATCCAGAGTCTCTTTAAATCAGGCTATCCACCTTCCTACATTCTTCCCCAACCCACTGAACAGGGGAGAAAAGCTCTTGCATACCTTGGATGTACACAGACAATTACGCTACTACCTGGACAGGACAAAAAACAATAGAAAAACTGACCAGCTTCTGGTAGCATATGCAACTGGAAAGGAAGGAAAACCAATTTCTAAACAGACAATCTCCAAATGGATAGGAAATTGCATTAGATTTTGTTACTCCTACCATGGAAAGAAAACTCCAGAGAACATCAGGCCTCACTCCACAAGGGCTACAGCCACTACAACAGCTTTCTTACGAGGAGTGGCTACCAAGGACATTATAGAGGCTGCTACTTGGACCTCCGTGCATACATTTGCCAAGCATTATAACTTACCTCTATACTCTAGATCCCGTGCTGGTTTTGCCACTGCTGTTTTGCAAGGGATCCTGACTACACCATAATCTATTCACATTTCCTCCTCCCCTAGTTTAGCTTTGGTATTCTACCCATTTGTAAAGACTGCAGATGCATCCTTGAAGGACATAGTACAGTTTTGTACCTACCATAAATGTAGATGTCCGAGAGGAATGCATCTGCAGTCAGGATTACCCACCCTCCTTCCCCTCTGAGGTACTCCTAGGGTATTTACCAATCTTCAGCTAGCTTGGGGGGATCTATTATGGTGTATTTGTTTGTATACATGTACATACATGCTTATTTTGTGTGTTTGCTCTCTACTATTTGGAAACTTTGGCATTTATCCAAATTTAGCCATCCAAGGGGGCACCTGGCATCTGGGGCAAGAAACACTGAGGAAAATGGCGTCGGCTGATGCCTTTATACCCGAATAACTGCCGCAATGACGTCGGGTGAAGTGCGACACCAGCCAAAGCCAGACCCAGACTTTGGAATCCGGCCGACCGAAGGGCTGCCTGACGGCAGGACATCCCATTTGTAAAGACTGCAGATGCATTCCTCTCGGACATCTACATTTATGGTAGGTACAAAACTGTACTTTCTTGGTTTTTGTAGGTATAGGGTTAAATTGAGAGATGTGAGTGAGTCTATGAAATTTGGCTGCTGAGTACTTTACTGGGCAGGAGTAGTTGCTAAGACTGTGAGGAGAGGTAAGAGTAGGAATGGAGGTTTGCCTTTTGTGGGTATGGAGTCCTGGATATGTGTGGTATTCGTAGAGAGTAAGTAGATAGGGTATAATTAGTATAGTTAGGAGTATTAATAAAGGTAAGGGTTTGTGGTATTCTTGGGCCATTAGTGTAGGCATAGGAGATGGGGGTTGTAGGGATGCTAGTAGATAGAGTGGCAAGGTAATGGATAATGCAAGATGAGTGATAGTACTTTACAGGGGGAGGAGTTAGGGGTTGGTGTTAATGTATAGGGGTGTGGCATTTTATGTATAAGTGTAGGAGCACTGGGGGCGGGTGGAATTTGGGGACAGGGTAGGGGAGCGGAGTGAGCCCGAAGGGCAAACGGAGCGGGATGAGCCACAGAGGAGTTAACCCTAGGAGAACAATCAGTGAAGCAGTAAGCTAAGGTAAGTAAAGGTGGGGGACTGTGAGATGACACAAAGCCTTGCTAGTAGTTATACTGAGAGGATAGGCAATGAGGAATTTGAGAAGAAGGGAGAAATAGTGCGATTTGTAAGCTCATGCAGGTTGTGAGAATCTGAGAGCCTGTAAATTAAATGTAGAGCCAATATGGAGGTTTAAAGGAAACTATTGCTGTCTAGTGGACAAAAGGCTGTGTAGTAGTGGAAATGTCTAGTAAAAAGAGAGAATGCAGGGGAGTAGGTGTACTATTCAGGTTGGATGGGATAGGAGTCAATGACCTGTAATATAAGAAGGGAAGGGAAGACGAGGCATAAGAGCAGGTAGTAATGGTTGCTGAATGTCCTGGCTGGTGAGAGTAAATTTACAAACTAGGATGTAACGCACACTATGTCCACAGACAGTGGTATATAGTACGTACTTTCACTTGTAAATTTGTTCCCTTGGGGGGGGGGGGGGATGTTGCAGAGGGAAGGACCGGTTCAGGTTCTTAGAATGGGGAAACCACAATAAGATTTGGAAAAAGTTGTTATTCAGCAGGCTGGGCAATTCCTCTTAACTACTGGCAAACCAGGTTGGGCAGTAAATCATCTGTTTTTGTGGTCTTTGGTTGAACATTTGGATCCGATACATATTTTTCAGTTTGTTCTGTGTGTCCGTTCTTTGGAATATACTTTTTTGAATTTGCCATCGGTTTTGGGTGTTTTCCATGGCTACAGAAACATCGAGTCAGTTTATCTATCCACCCAGTTGCAGAAAGTGGAACTGCTGTTTCTATTAAACCCAACTCACAAGAAGAACTTATTAATACTATTGTGAGGATAGTTAAAGAAAATCTAAATGCCAGTGTTCCCCCACGGCCACCCTCTCCTTTGGTCGAGTCGAGGCTGGGAAACGGCTTGGCGTCACTACATCAAGCAGGAAGGAATGCTGAAGTAAATGATAAAGAATTTGCCAACGCTAATACGAGTGAGTCCATTGTTTCTGCTGAAACAAACGTTTGGGATTATGTTAGCAAAGTTACTGAGAAACCGTTTTCAAACATTTCAACAAGTGATACTGTGGGCCAAATTCATTTAATGACAACTATTATGCTGACAGTATAAACTGCAAGAAAGCTATATATGAATTAGAAAGACTGGTATTTAGGCATGTGACTAGTTTTGGAAATACAGTATTTCGAGGAGTGTGTACACAGGAAAGTGGTGCCACAGGGTCTACGCACTGCTAAATTTATGATTTGCGTAACTCCTGGTGATGAATTAAGCAAATTGTTAGTTGAGTTATACAATGATACGGGTCTCAGTATGATGCACTTGCTTATGGCGCATTATCACAAAGAAATTGCAACTATTAAAGAAAAAATTAAAACTTTAGATGTGAAGATCAAGAATTATCATTGTTTTAAAGACTTTTTGGTCCTATACTATGGGGTTGAGGCGAAGGCCGACAGACATAGGGCCACTATAGTGTCAAGAAAACAATCTAAGTTAAAAAGAGATGTTATGGCATACCAAGCCAATCGGACTTACATAATGTCAGACAAAGGAACAGACTCTGAAAATTTCAGGGCAGACTTCAGAGACAAAGACCACTCGTAGTGAAAAATCAGTGGTGGCAGACACTAGAGTGAGTGAGGATTTCTCCATTACCAACAATAACAATAGTGTGGGGTGTAACAATCACTCTAATGTTACCAAAAAAGACAACACAACAGTTCCAGCAGATAATAATCCAAGGGCTAGTTTTGCACAGGTTGTTGCAAAGCCTTGTCAGAGCTTGGATCAGGGTCCTTTTCCCTTGAACAGTGTACCAAACAAACAGACTCACAAATGGTACAACACAACTCAATTCAAGGGGAAAGGGAGGGGGAAGAACCACAACAGGAAAATCAAGTGGTAAATGAAGAACATGGACAAGAATATTGTATTGATGTTATCAATTTGTCTGATGTTTCTTTATCATGTGATTTAGAAAGAGTTCTTAAAAAAGGTTTTTCCTTTATACCTGCAAACAGCATGAACATAGGAAGACTTTTGGTGGATTTTAGGTTGTATTTAAGAAAGTTAAATTTAAATTGTATCATGCACAATGTGTTAGAAGGACCATCAGAAAATTTAGTGCACAAACCTAAAAAGCCAAGTACCTTTAATCCACCCCGCCGTTATACTCTCCAGGCTTTTCAAAATTTATGTGAAAAAGATTTCAGAAACATTAGTCATTTTAACTATCCAGAAAACTTAACTGAGGGAGAAAAAATGAGTTCACTAAGTTATGTAGAAACTCCAGAGTAAGGACAATGAAAGCAGACAAAGGGGGGAAAATTGTGGTTATGAATACTGAGAAATATAACACTTCATTATTAACCATGTTAGAAGATCATAGTACTTACAAAAAAGTTCATATTCAGGAAGTGAAGGGCAGTTTTCAAAAGCTGGATGGTAATGTTGTTCGATATGCTCAGTCAAGGGGAATTGGATTATGAAAGTTACAACTATTTATTAGTAGACCATCCTAAAATGGCTACATTTTTTGGTATACCGAAAGTACAGACCAATCAACAAAATCCACCTTTCAGGCCAATAATTTCAGCCAAAAATTCTAAAACTGAAAATATATCTATTTGGCTGGATTATATGCTCAACCCCGTTGTCCAAAAATCTAGGTTCTATTTAAGAGATTCATGGCATTTGTTGGAAGTGTTAAGAGATTTAAATATTGTAGGGGGATCCATTAGTTTTGGAACCTTAGATGTAAAGTCTTTATACACTTCTATTCATCAAAAAGAAGGGGTTGAATATTTAAGACCATACTTGACTGAGCAGACTAATTTTGGTAGTACAAAGGTGAACACTGTTTGCAGTTTGATGGAGTTAGTTTTAGAAAATAACTTTTTTAAATTTAACAAGAACTATTATCAACAAACGTCCGGAGTGGCCATGGGGGCAATGTTAGCTCCAGCCTTTGCAAATTTAGTCATGGCCAATTGGGAGTTAAAGTTTTTGATTGGACACCCTAGTTACTCCAAAGTATTGATGTACTATAGATTTATCGACTGTTCTTTTTGTGGAATGGTACACAGCAAAAATTTTTTGAGATGGTGGGGGACCTGAATCTCACCACAAACTTTTTGGAATTCAAGGTGAGTGGATTCCCCCTCATATGAAAAGAGGAGTAGTAAAAGGTCAAATTATACGTCTCAGTAGACTCACCACTGATGATGAGGTATTTTTGGAAGAGGTAGATGTTCTTCATCCCACATTGCTGCAGTCCTAACACTTGGGTAGTCCGCTGTCCCAGTCGGCCCGAATACCAAAGTATAAGGCTGACGTCGGTCAAGGCGCATTTGTCTGACATCAGGACGTCAGGGTACAAATGCGCATGACCGACGTCATATCCTCAGTCTTTTTTGCCGCATGGTCCGATGCAGAAGCAGTATTGCGAGTGCAGGTTGGCGTTCTGAAATTTTCTGAAGTCGGAGTTTCAGACCGAATCAAAGTTGGCTAAGTACCCGTTGGGAATATTTTGTTTTTCTTGCCTCAGTATTTAACCGGATGTCAGAAAAAGTGAATAACTGTATTTCTTGTGGGAAACAGATACCTCATAGGGATTACCGTACCTTGTGTATACCTTGCTTAGGGCCTGAGCACGACGTTGTAGGCTGTCGCTCTTGTGCTAGATTTAACAAACGCACTATTAAGAGAAGATTAGATTGTGCCAGGTTAGTTTTGGGAAGCGTTGTAATTACAACATGCCGCCGGATGCTCCGGCCCGCTTCTCTAAAAGCGCAAGGACAAAGCAGCAAAGCCTAGGTTGGAAGAACCGTCTGTCCCGGACGTCGGTTCTTTAGAGGGCTCGGTGGAGCCGGTGGTTCTACCAGAAGTTCCTTTGGATTCTCAGGGAGAGACTTTACTGTTACAAGATGTGTCCTCTCAGGAGGTAGGCCAGGCTGAAGGGGCTTCTCAGGTAGCTGTTCTCCCCTCCCTTCCTAAGGTGGTTAGGCCCTCCCCTTCTGTTTCCAAGGCTTCTTCTAGAGGCAGGCCAAGGTTAACTTCAGTGGGGGTCTCCCCTAGTTCTTCAGGGTCTCTGCCTAAAAAACATATGCTTAAAATGGCAGAAGATTTGATTACTATGATTAGAGGTTCTATGCCCCCCCCTGATAAGAGGCCTAGGGTGGAACCTGAGCTTGAGAGTTTTGAGCAGTGTTCGGAGGCTTCTGAGTCTTCGGCTGAAGACTTGCAGGAGTATCCTCCTTATTCTGATTCTGATGTAGATGATTCTACTCCGGCTTCTCCTCCTGAGGATTTTTCTTTTCAGAGACTCTTCATTCCATGAGGGAGCATTTTAAATGGGAAGGTCAAGATTTCTCTGATTCCAGGAAAAGGCTTAGGGAATTTTTGTTTCTACCCCAGCATAGGCCTTTGGCTATACCTCCTGTTCTGGATGTGGTAGAAGATGTTTTTGCAGAGGCTTCCCTGAACCCTGATTCTTTGCCTCCTGCCCCAGTTAAACCGGACAGGTATTATAGGGTGCCTGAAGCTCATAAGTATCTTTTTAAGAGTCCTAGGGCAGACCCAGAAACTGTTTCCCAGGGCCCTAAAGGTGTTAAGGCTTCTGTTGTTAAAAATCCTATTCCTTCTGATAAAGAGGCTAGGGCTTTGGATAGATGGGGAAAGAAGGTGTATACTTCTTCCACTTTAGCCATGAGGGCTTTGAATTGCCAGTTTCACATGTTGAAATACCAAAATTATCTCCTTACACAATTGAAGTCTAAGGTAGATGCTCTGGCGGAAGGTATTGAGTGTAAAGAGTTGCAGGATTTAGTTCATGTTTCTGAACAGGTGGGTAAGCATTCCTTGCAATGTGGTTTTGATGCTGTACAGGCCTCTTCGAGGGTGGCAGCCACTGGTTCTGTTCTTCGCAGGCACGCCTGGCTGAGGGATCAGAATTTAGCTGAGCATGTAAAGACAAGGATTTTAGATGCTCCTTTACAATCTGATGTGTTATTTGGTTCGCCTGTGGAAGCAGTGTTAAAGAAAATGGAGGACAAGGCTAAGTCTATGCAGACTGTTAAAGATTTTTTGCAGGTTCAGCCTCCGAAGTTTAGTAGAAATTGGCCTACTAAGGGGTGGACATATCCTTGTTATGATTCTCAGTCTAGGGGTAGATCTAGACGTGGTAGGGGCAGAGCTCAAGGTTCTTTTAGGCCTAGAACAGGGAGTTCACCTGCCCAGTCTTCTGGTGAGGGCAGGGGTCAGTCCTTTCGTAAGCAGACCCAATGACTTGCCTTTTCAGCTGCCAGAGCCTTCTCGTCTGGCAGCACCTTTGGGAGGAAGGCTGGCACTTTTCAAAGAAAATTGGAGTGTTATTACCCAAGACAGATGGGTATTGGATATCGTCACCACGGTTACAGGTTTTATTTCCATACCTTGCCTCCTTTCAAAGGCATGCCAGACATTCCTCCTATACAAAGAAAAGAGGCTCACAAGCAAATTTCTCTGTTACTCCAGATAGGGGCCATTCAGCCGGTTCCTGTGCCAGAAAGGGGCCTAGGATTTTATTCTCGCCTGTTCCTAGTACCAAAAAAGGGGAACACGTGGAGACCAATTTTGGATTTGTCTATCCTCAACACTTATCTGGACATTCCCAAGTTCAAAATGTTAACATTACAACAGCTTTTACCTCTGCTGGGCAAAGATCACTGGATGGTAACTTTAGATCTCAAGGAGGCTTACCTTCATGTGCCTATCAGACTCAGTTGCAGGAAGTATCTGCGTTTCGAGCTGGAAATTCCCATTATCAGTTCTCTGCATTGCCCTTTGGCTTATCTACTGCCCAGAGTATTCACAAAAGTTCTGGCTCCAGTCATAGCTTTCTTCAGGCTAAAAGGAATACAAATCTATCCTTACTTGGACGACTGTCTGATTCTGGCTCAAGAAAAGAACGAGCTTCTTCAGCATCTGGAATATGTGATAGCAGTGCTAAGATGCCTGGGGTATTCTGTGAACGAAATAAAGTCCAGTCTAGTACCCTCTCAAGACATGTGCTTTCTGGGTGTGAGACTGAATACAGCAGCCCAGATGGCCTTTTTAACCCCGGACAAACAAAAGAATCTTTCCCTTTACTTTCATCAACTATCTCTTCAGTCCGGGCTGACTGCAAGGACAGTCCTTCAAGCCTTAGGGTTCATGGCATCTTGTATTCTGGTGCTTCCCAATGCCAAACTGCATATGAGGAAGCTGCAATGGTATCTAAAAAATGTATGGACACAGCACTGCCAGGATTTGGACACTGTCATTCAAATAATACCTTGCATTCAACAGGAATTTTTGTGGTGGGCTCAGGAATGTCACCTAAACAAGGGACTCTCTGTGACCCGGCCAGAGGCGAGTCAGATTCTAACGACAGATGCCTCAGACATAGCTTGGGGAGCTCATCTGAATGGAAAGTGGATACAAGACAAGTGGCCTGCCAGACTACAGCATCTACATATCAACATGAAAGAGATGTTAGCTGTCCAGTTTGCATTAATGGCTTTCAAGGAGTTACTTCTTCCAGGGCAGGTGTTGATTCTAACAGACAACACAACTGTCATGTGGTACATCAACAAGCAAGGGGGAACACATTCTTATCCTCTATGCAGGCAAGCAATGATTTTGTGGGAGACTGCGCTCAGCTTGCAGCTAAATCTTCAGGCACGGTTTCTGCCAGGAGCACAGAACTCCTTAGCAGATGTGTTAAGCAGGCAAATCATGGATCCCCACGAGTGGAAACTGGATCTTCATGTATTTCGAAAATTGACAGTGTCATAGGGAACTCCAGACATAGATCTGTTCGCTTCTCCACTAAACCACCAGCTGCCAAAGTTTTGCACGAAAAGGTTTCATCACACAGCTTGGAAAGTGGATGCTCTTTCGTTCAGTTGGGAAAATCTTCATGTGTATGCCTTTCCACCTCTGCCTCTCCTCCCAAAGGTACTCCTAAAGGTCAGACAAGACAAGCCGAGGATGATTTTGATAGCTCCAGATTGGCCTCGGCAACACTGGTACCCATTACTGAGGAATCTGGTAAGGAAGCCTCCATGGCCTTTACCTTTAATTCCACACCTTTTGTCTCAGAGGGACGGTCATCTACTCAATGTCAAGCTTCACTCTCTTCATCTAACAGCCTGGCATATTCTGTTTTGAACCACAGCAGGTCTCAACTTCCTCAACAAGTTTTGAATGTGATTATGGAAGCCAGAAGACCTAGTACACGTAAAGTGTATGCAGAAAAGTGGAAGAGATTTTTATTTTGGAGTGCAGCAAAGGATTTGGATGTTTCTGAGCCTAATTTGAGTGTGGCTCTTCAATATCTTACTGAGTTATTGGACAAAGGTTTGTCTTTCTCTTCCATTAAGATTCATGCTGCAGCAATTTCAGCTCACTATGATTGTGACCCACCATTGTTTTCTCATCCTTTGTTCAAGCAATTTCTTAGAGGGGCAAAGAATATAAGACCCCCACGTAGAGCTCCTACTCCTGCTTGGGATCTCAATTTTGTGTTGGAGAAACTTACTCTACAACCTTTTGAGCCTCTTGGCTACTGCTGAATTGAAATACTTGTCATGGAAGACTGCTTTTTGTTGGCCATTACTTCTGCAAGAAGGGTTTCTGAATTGCAGGCCCTTATGGCGGTTGAGCCTTTTTGATTTTCTATAAGGATAGGGTATCATTACGCACTAATCCTTCCTTTATGCCTAAGGTGGTTTCTAGTGTGGCTTTAAACCAAACTATTCATTTGCCTACTTTTTATGCAGATCCCCAAAATAGGGGTGAAAAGATTTTGCACACTTTAGATGTACACAGGCAGTTGCGTTATTATTTAAGCAGGACTAGGGATTTTAGGCAGTCTCAGCAGTTGTTTGTTTCTTTTGCTTTGAGTTCTCAGGGCAAGCCTGTGTCAAAACAAACTATATCTAAGTGGATTGGGTTTTGCATTGCATTCTGTTATTCCCATCATGGCAAGGAGATTCCAGCTGGGATTAGGCCTCATTCCACTAGGGCTACTGCCACTTCAACAGCATTTCTAAGGGGTGGCAACTAAGGATATTTTGGAGGCAGCTACTTGGAGTTCAGTGCATACTTTCTCCAAGCATTACCACCTTCCTCTCTATTCTAAATCCAGGGCTGGTTTTGCCACTGCTGTGTTGCAGGGCATTTTGGCAGCTCCTGCTTCATTATAGTTTAGCCATCCTCCCTTACCTCTGCTTTGGGATTCTACCCAAGTGTTAGGACTGCAGCAATGTGGGATGAAGAACATAGTACAGTTTTGTACCTACCATAAATGTAGATGTTCGAGGATCCACATTGCTGCAGTCCAATTTACCCGCCCTTGTGCCCGCTCTGTGTTTAGGGGTGGTTGTGTGGGTGGGGTTCTATTTTTGTAAATTTGTATATATTGTATATATATTAGGTACAGGAGTGTATGGTGTTTTTTGGTTTTGGCCTTATCTTTTTAGGGTCTTCTGACATCTGGGGCAAGAAAAGACTGAGGATATGACGTCGGTCATGCGCATTTGTACCCTGACGTCCTGATGTCAGACAAATGCGCCTTGACCGACGTCAGCCTTATACTTTGGTATTCGGGCCGACTGGGACAGCGGACTACCCAAGTGTTAGGACTGCAGCAATGTGGATCCTCGAACATCTACATTTATGGTAGGTACAAAACTGTACTTTTTCTTGCGGAAACTATTCCTCAGAAGAGAGTATGATTTGGAATGGTTAAAAAAGATTGAAATGGAGGTTATAATGCTTAGAAAAGGAGTGGCTTCACCTATTTTGCTATCTAAAGATATTCAAGTGAGTCCAAATTTAGAAGGTTCCACAACTTTGTCCACCAACTTTAGTATAGCCTTTCCTATACCCATAGTAAATGAGATGCGGCTTATTAAAACTATTATAGCAAACAATTGGAAGATTTTATTAGGTAGTAAAGACCTAGTAAGTTTAATAGGTAACAAACCCAAATTCACATATAAAAGAGTGCTAAATATAAAATTAATGTTAGAAGGTAAAAATAGGAAAGATGACACTAAACTGAGACTAGTGAGCACCAAGAACGGTACATATGCTTGTAGGAACTGCAAACCGTGTAGATTTATTGGTAATAGTTCTTCTATTACTTTTAGTCATTTGAATTACACTATTTGGGTCAAGGACTACTATAATTGTAATACAGAATTTGTGGTATATACTGCGCAGTGTGTTACATGTGCACATTACTACGTAGGGAAAACTATAAGGACTTTGAAACGTAGAGTTTATGAACATTGCTTGGCCATAAAAAATAAGGATTTAACGAATTCCTTGGTCAAGCATGCTTTGAAATGTGCTGATTTTAAAAAGTTTGAATTTTTTTGTAATAGAGAAAGTAGAGAATATTATGTTCGGAGGGGATTTGAATAACGTGCTAGAGTGCAAAGAAACATTTTGGCAGTTATTTTTAGGGGCTGATCAAGCACCTGGACTAAATGAGTCTATTAATTTAAAATGTTTTTTATTAAACAAATAGATACAGAGTTAATTTATATAAACATATATTTAGAATATTAAGTGTTTAATGATGTCATCTCCTGTGTATTTGATATAAAAGGATGTTTGGGTGGAACATACTTTTTTCTGATGAAGTTCACGGAATAAAATAGTGAATGAAAACGCTAAATCATCTGTTTTTGTGGTCTTTGGTTGAACATTTGAATATTGACATAATGCAACAATTGTTTATTGATCACTGACAATGATTTAATCCTCAAAAAAGAATACGGTATGTGAGAGATGTGTATATACATAATGCCTCTGAAGGCAAAACTGTCACAAACACTCCTGATAACAATCTGGTTGTCACAGACAAAAAGTATACCCACCACAAACAGTACGCGCCCCACACATCAGTACCTCAGCATAAGTAGGTGCAACTGCACTCTTCTGAAACCTAAAGACCCCCCAGGCATTCTCCCTGCAAAAGCTATCCTCAGTAAATCTGAACTGCCAAGCCTCTAAGGCAATCCAATGCACTACCAAGGATTGTAGTCATATGTGAGTCCATTGTACAACATACTGATACTCCAGTCACCTGGCTGAACAAGGAGAAAATAAGGATCAGTTGCATGTCAGGGGCCAGGATCTGCCACGTTATGCAAGCACTTAAGTCATTTTACCATAGTTAACAGTATGATTCAGTCATAGTCCATGTAGGTGTAAATAACTGAGACTTGCCTCCCTAGACTATATGAAGAGAGGCATTATGGAGATCTCAGACTGTGTCACAGGCTGGTGTGTGCCTTGCATTTTAGTATTCTACTTTTACCAAGGAATATACCACAATATGAACAGAAGATGATTGACCTTAATAATCTGCTTAGCTTGTGGTGTCGTTCTAGGGGAATATAGTTTTTTGTCAACGTGGATATGGTTAACAGACTTATTTTGCCAAGTATGGTCTGCACCTTTCCCCTGGAGGCTTTCAAATATTGGCTTAAACATTGTCCTCCCAATAGAGCCTTTTTTAATCTATGCTAAAATGTCAAACTTTTCAATGTAGCAAAATTTATCCTAAGAAATCTAAAGGTGTTGCTGCTTAGTGTCAGGAATCTAAACAAGAATCTCCACTCCCTCCAAGCTATCCTCACCTTTGAGAGTGCAGACATCTAAACAGTTACAGAGACATGGTTTAAAGCTGCATAGAGTACCCTGGCAGTGCAAAGCTTCAGTACTTTCCACACATGTTGACTAGCAACTGCACAGACAGGGACTAAAGGGGGAGGTGTCTTGATGTACCTCAGCAAGATGATTACCTTTGGGCTGAATAAACAAGGTGATGCACTGGAGTTCCTCCACATCCAGATTACCATAGATAGTCCCATACCATATTTTAGCAAGCTATAGGTCATCCTGTATGTCCCTGAAAACCCATAGCTCATATTTGGATCTGTTGGGCGCATTCAGTATTTAAATATCATACTCACAGGGACTTTATCACAATATAAACTGGGATTCCTACTTGACCCCAGATTTGCAAATGCAGAGATTCCTAGACTTTATAAACACACACACCCTGGACCAATTACTGCATATGCCTACTAAAGGTACAAACATGTTGAACCTGGTACTCCTAAATATGGGATAACATAATCCTTCCAATTGTCATTAGGGAGCTTGTCTTAGATGCCCTCTCTAAGCTCTGTGTTGGGCCTGGTTCGCATAAATATGGGGTAACATAATCCTTCCAATTGTCAGTAAGGAGCTTGTCTTAGATTTCCTCTCTAAACTGTAAGACTTGGATGGGTCCCAGTAAAATATCCATGGATGTCTCCTAAATAGCCTGAAATATGATCTGTCAGAGCCACTAGAATTGCTATTCAACCATGGCATCTGCACAAGCTTCATGCCAAGCAAATGGAGAACTGCAGTGGTCATTCTTGTGCTCAAGGACAGACCATCAGTGGATGTTGGGGACTACAAACACATTAGTCTGACTAGTCTCATATGCAGAGTCATGGAAAAATTTTATCAAGGAAATGATTAACAGTGATCTAGGAAACCTTCAGACTCTCTTCCTTTCTCATGTGTGCATTTGTGTGTCCTCATGTTCCTCTTCTACTTTGTTATGGTGGAGAAACAAGAAGAACCTGCTTGCTTCATTAAGTGCACGAAGTGTGGGCATAAGATCCCATGTGAGTAGAAGATGAAAAATTGACAATGTCAGATAAAGAAGTTATGTACTCACCATAATGTTCCATTTGTATTGTTGATTTTTTCATCTCTCCTCACAATCCCAACCTCCAACCTTAGATGCCTGGTTGAATAGGAGGATGATTTCTAGGACAAAAGTAAATTTCATTAGACTCCAGAAATCGCTTCACTTAAGGTGTCTTTGTGTGTTAAATACTAACTCGTCTCTTCACACTAATATGATTATAACAAACAAGATCTGAGGCAATAGGGACAGATGCATTGTAGGTAAAGGGGAGGTACCCAAGAGCTTTTTTGGTTGTCATGAGCTTGCTAACAACCAAGTTGGATCTGAGGGCCCGGATCCAAACCCCACATTTGAAGAGAGATGAAAAATCGACAGTACAGAGATGGAACGTTATGGTGAGTACGTAACTTCTTTTTAAACAAAGGAACACGGTTGAATGAGAGAAGCTTTCTGTTTGATTATGCATATATAACATTGTTGTATGCTACAGCACTCTGTACTTGGTCCCCCTACACTTTAGAACCCTTTTCCTTATCTCAGTGTAAGGAGGGAAGTCTGCATTACTAAATATGTGGCTAGCTTTGACCATTGTGCTTATATTACCCAGAATTGTGAGAACACTGCAAGAAGGAATAGCGAGTGTGGTCACAGTAGTCTGCCATTATTAGGAAATGCAGCATACACATACATAAGAAGAATTAGAATTTCACTGCCAAGTAGAGTGGCCTCGTCTGAAAGCTAACTGCTACACAGAGCTGAAGAATAAGGAGCATTAAACTGTGTGGACAGAAAGGTTTGTGAAGTTGCCCATAAGATACTGAAAGCCTTATGTAGTTGTGATTCAACAATCCAGGTTTGTTTTAGAGGTACTTTTTTGTACTTGCAAGGTGTGTAAGTTTATGGATTATGGGGATTGCATAACTTTGTGCTGCCTTTTGGCCTTCCTGAGTAGCGAAGCTATGGGC
The DNA here is from genome assembly GCF_019279795.1 of Protopterus annectens. Taxonomy (NCBI): domain Eukaryota; kingdom Metazoa; phylum Chordata; order Ceratodontiformes; family Protopteridae; genus Protopterus; species Protopterus annectens. Next base: position 749,652,941 of record NC_056749.1, read on the forward strand.
ATCTGCCTTAATTAATTAAAAATTGCTCTTGCAGTCATCTTATACTTGCATCGGTGACTCATCTGAGTGTCTTGACAACTGCAGACCCACTGATGCAGTGCTTATATTACGCTATATGTACTGTGGACTTGGCCTGCTTCTCCCAGTGGGTACCTTTCTTAACTAAGGTACATGAAGTGTCAGCTGGTAAAATATTTAAATTCATCATGGGATATGCAGACCAGAGCTGCAACCCATGCTTGCCCATATATGCATGTTGCTCAAGTGCTTTACATTACTTTATTTTGAATATTGGTAAACATTCTTCAAATTTACATTTAGTGAATAATTATTTGGCAAGCCCAACCTGTTAAATCATGTTTTTTTTTGCAGATTCAAGTAAGGTGGTATTGTGTTATATTGAAACTGGGGGTGTGTAAGTTGACCTCTTCCTGTAGGAAGCATGCGCCTTTATGCAAAACCTTTTTTTTTTTTGTAAAACTGCAGTTTTGTTCAGATGTTAATGAAATTATGTGATAAAAAGTAATTTGATGTAGAACAGTACACCCATTGTATTCTGCCTGTGTTTTGTTGAATCCTTTCATGTACATGTTGTGATATGCTGTCTTCATCGACCTCCAGATCACCTGAGAACAGGGTGCCTGCTTATTAAGAGTTCCATAATTCTGTCTTTGGCAGTAAATCCACTGAGACAAAAAACATATTGTGCCAGGGAACGTTGTTGTTCTAAAATAGTATTGACAGATGCTGAGATTATGTAGTCAACTCTAACATGGCAAGTTATAAAGAATAAATTAAGTACATAAAACAAAGCACTTGGTCAGTTTAAGTGACACCTTCTGGTATATTCTTTCCAATCATAATTCATGCACTCTAAACTGGCAGTAAAATAATACAGTCCTCGTCTAGTGCCAGGTTAGACAGTTACATATCAGGATGTTCTGATGCTCTGCACCTGTAATTTTCTTTTATGCAAACATCACTGCATTCATTATAGATTTTTAATAAAAGCAAAGATATAATACAGTGGCACACTGTTTCTGCTTCTCCTAGGCAAGCAACATTCCGTAATATTTTGCTATCACAAGGCAGGGCTGTCTCTCCTTATAGCACTTGTGTGTCTTAGGACACAAACATGTTTTCTGATGAGTAAATAATGAATGAAATAATTCTACTCGAGAAAATCCATTCTGACGTACAATTTTACTATTTATTCCTCTAACACTGGTCAGCATACCTAATTAATTAATAAAATATTTTGTTTATTTTAGGTTGGTATATGATAGAGAAACTGGTAAACCTAAAGGCTATGGGTTCTGTGAATACCAAGATCAGGAAACTGCCCTTAGTGCCATGCGTAATCTGAATGGGCGTGAATTTAGTGGACGAGCATTGCGAGTGGACAATGCTGCCAGTGAGAAGAACAAGGAGGAACTAAAGAGTAAGTTGCAGTGTTGTGTATATAATGTGCTCTGTTGCCTCTGCATTCTGGATTGTGTCTGTGTGTCTGTGTGTCTGTGTGTCTGTGTGTCTGTGTGTCTGTGTGTCTGTGTGTCTGTGTGTCTGTGTGTCTGTGTGTCTGTGTGTCTGTGTGTCTGTGTGTCTGTCTGTGTCTGTGTGTCTGTCTGTGTCTGTCTGTGTCTGTCTGTGTCTGTCTGTGTCTGTCTGTGTCTGTCTGTCTGTCTGTCTGTCTGTGTCTGTCTGTCTGTCTGTCTGTCTGTCTGTGTGTGTCTGTCTGTCTGTCTGTGTGTGTCTGTCTGTCTGTGTGTGTCTGTCTGTCTGTGTGTGTCTGTCTGTCTGTGTCTGTCTGTGTGTGTGTGTACTGGTTGCACTGTTACTCTGAAGGATGTTGCGTACTACATTGCTGATGTACTTTCTCAGTATTTCATAATCACAGCTGATTGATTTTAAGTGTAAGATTATTTTTATCTAGGATTTCTCCATATGAAAGGCAGATGACTTGCGTTTGCTTAACATTTTGTGTGCAAAATGGGATTGGGTAGTAGTTGAACAGCAGTTGGACTACCTGTTCCTACCTGGGAAGGGAAGAGTGACTTTAGTCTACAAATAGGTCATACTAGTGTGTGTATTGTACCTAGTCAGCTACTGTAGTCTGAGAGCTTGTGCATATAAGCTACTGAGCACATGCATGCTCAGTGCCATTTTGTTTAGACATTCAGTGTGAGTGCAAGTTTGAATGGAGATGCACATGTGTGTGTTAGAATTAATGAGTCAAAGTTTAAATTCCAGTTACAGTTCCTGATGTGTTTATGTACAGTAAACAACTGGAACCCATCCTGTGCCTCAGTGTCTCATTTGAATACACGAGACATGCAATGTGGTGTCAGAATGGGATCCGAAGTTGAAGCAGCTCGCAAACCATGAGGCACACAGTTGGAAGTGGAGTAATATACAGGAGTGAACTCACAAACAGATCAGTGGTTATTTGAAGGTACTTAAATTTGTTTAAATGATTTTCAATTGCCAGATATGTGGCATAGCATTCAAAGTGTACAAAATAATTACAAAATTATTTGAAATGTCTGAAATAGCAACATATAGATTAAAGTCCTTGAAATGATCTCTGAAGTGTTTAAAATGTTTGAAAAGGCTAAAACCTCAGAATTATTTCACAATGCATGACTTTTTCACAGTAACTAAGATTTTTCAAAGTGTCCGGAGCGTCAGAGATATTTCCAGTGTTAAAATAAAGCATTTTTGGAGAGATTGTTGTGCATTTGAGCATAATTTACAAGTACCAGGTCTATACTTGTGTTTAAAAGAAATTTGTTTGGCAGAGGGATTTCACAGACCTGAACTGCTGCTGTTTGATAATATCGCATAGAATTGGTGAGTGTTTGAACAAGATTATGATATTTTCATACAGGCTGCATTTTCTGATAGACGCACATGCAAGAGCATTTATACTTCTCAATTTAGGCTCAGCAATTGAGCGCGAATGTTCATTTGTGTATGCACCTGCTGTGTATCCAGGGGAGGGGGAGAACCACCATATTGTGATACAGGCTGAAATGCGGGAAGACCCTGAGTGCTTAAAATGTAAGTTTAGATAATGTGCAACCCTCAAATGAATATTGCAATGGAAAGGCACAAATTTTACAAAAAACGTCAAAAGCCTGGTAAAACTATTGCAGCATACGTTACTGACTTAAGAAATAAAACAAAAACATGTAGATTTGGTGATGTACGAGATGAGTTGATAAGACAGTCTTGTATGTGGTGTTAATAATGACGCAGTGAGAAAGATTTTGCTTCAAGATAGTGAATTAACATTGAGCAAAGCCATAGAGATTTGCCAAGTACATGAGGTTACAGAAAAGCAAATGAATATGCTTAAGAATGAGAAGGGCATGTTTGCAGCATCTGCTAGTGTGAATGTTGATGGTATGCAACAGAAAGTTAAGATGAAAAAGAAATGTCAACTGAAAGGTAGTGCCATTCCCAACCTCATTGTTAACTGTTGCAGTTGTGGAGGCAGTCATGAACCTAAATGGGAAAAGTGTTTAGCTTTGGTCAGCAATGTCACAAATGTAAAAAGTGGAATCATTTCAAAAGACTTTGCAAGTCTAAAGCGTCACAAATTTATGTTGAGTATCCGAAGAAGCAAGTAGATCAGATAGAGACTGTTACAAACATTGAGAGCTGTGAGCAAACTTTTTATGTTGTGGGTGTTTCTGTGATCGATGAACAGTTAATACAGTAGATTATCAGTTGCCAGCAAAGAGCAAAATATTTTGTACTGTGCAAATTAATGGGAAACCCGTAGAGCTTAAAGTAGACAGTGGATCCAAGTGTAATGTCATATCAGCACAAATGTTTTTCTGAAGTAAAAGCTGGTGAGAAACTTCATTCAACAAAGTGTGCCAAACAAGTTGCTTGGGATAATGAAGAGATTTGAAATGATGGCACAGTAGTTCTTTCATGCCATTCTGCTAGAAACAGCTATGACTTGCCGTTTTACATAGTCAGAAGACACGTGCAGTCACTGTTAGGCCACAAAGACAGTTTGAGAATGGGACTGATTTCATGTAATAAAGAGGTTCATCCATACAGGTATGAACAACGATCGTTTTACACAGAATATTTTAGTGAATTTGCTGATGTTTTTAAGGATGAGCTTGGTAAACTTAGTCACATATTCCATGAAGTTAAACCACGAAGTAGGTCTTGTTATCAGTTCAGCATGGAAGATCCCATTAGCAATGCAGAGTAAAGTAAAAGCAGAACTAGACAACATTTTAAATGTAGGTGTCCTTACCTATGCAGTCAGTTCTTCTGTTGGAGTGTCCTCCATGGTCGTAACTCATAAGAAAAGCTCAGATGAGACACATTGAGATATTATGATGGTTACAAACCTGTAACTCTTTCTTGTGATGTTTCAAAGTACAGCCTTGGTGCAGCATGTCTTCAGAAAAGTATACCAGTAGCTTATTTGTCCAGAACTTTAACCCAAACAGAGATGCACTATGCACGAATAGAAAAAGAACTTTTGGAAGTAGTGTTTACATGTTCGAAGTTCAGTGATTATATTTATGGCAGACCTATCCAAATAGAGACTGATCACCAACCACTAGTGACAGTTCTGATAAAGCCAGTGTATACAGTCCCAGTATGATGTTAAAATTACAAAGTGCAATTTCAATATTGCTTACAAAAAGGGCAAATACTTTTACATTGCTGATGGTTTGTCACACACACGCAGACAAATGACAGAGCAGCCTTGAAGATGAAACAGCAGACTTTGAAGTCATGGAAGTCAGAAATTTTTAGTCATCACATCTTGATCAACTGAGAAATCACACAGCTTCAGACCCAGTTCTCCAAAAGCTGAAAAACATTGTCAGTCAAGGATGACCAACACAACAAACCAGTTTGCCACTTCACACATTCAGCAGTATTTTCCTTACCTAGAGAAGCTCATGGTGGAAGAGAGAATCCTCATGAAAGATCCAAAAGTGGTAATTCCTAAAGCATTACAACAGGAATATATCAATATTTTGTATCGTGGTCACCCAGGTAGTGATTCAACCAAAAGAAGGGGCAAGAGGCATTGTAATTTGACCTTCCGTGTCCAAAGATATAGAGAAGGAAACTCCAGCATGTTCATTTTGCAGTAGCACCAACCCGCATCAACAAAAAAAACCACTTCAGCTACACCATATTCCTGAATGCCATGTTAGACGGTTGCTACAGATATTTTTGAATGGACTGGTCAACATTACTTAGTGTTAGCAGATTCTTACTCAAATTGGTTTGACATTAACCTACGTCTTAACTTGATGTCCAACACTATAATTACAAAATTGAAGAGGCGTTTTTCTTTTCATGGTAGTCCACACGGGTCTGTATTACCAGGATCAAATGTTTAGGTGATCGAACACCTAAACATCGAACTTGTAATATCGAAAGCAAAATACGGCTTAGGGTCGATTTAACGCAGGGAAAGATTTCTCTTTGCCGTTAGCTGGATTTTGCCATTTTATCTACTGTAGAGCGATCTCTGAGTTGGTATATTTAGTTGGGGGGGTGTGGGGGGCACAGTCCCCCACATCGGGGTGTGTGGAGGTAAAGTCCCCCACTTAGTTTGGGTGTAAAGTTATTTTTATTTTTTATTTTCATGGCCAGCAGATGTCTTTCCCTGTGCTGTTTGCCGTTTTGAGGTTCGATATTACAAGTTCGATGTTTAGGCATTAGATTACCTAAACATTCGATCTTGTAATATAGACCTGTCCACACAAAATCATGTCTGACAACAGTGCACAGTTTACACGTCAGCATTTTAAGAAAATTTCTGACTCTTGGGACTTTGTCCATATTACCAGTAGTCCTGAGTATCTACAATCCAATAGTTTAGCTGAACGTGCAGTTCAGAGTGCAAAACGTTTAGAAATCCAAGAGAGAGATGGTACCAATATTTTCCTTAACTAACTCAGTCTCAAAAACATTCTTAGAGACAACTTGCTTGGTTCATCTGCTCGGAGATTAACGTCCAGACAGACGAGAACAACTCTAACTATCGATAAACAATTTTTAGTACAAAATGTAAAGAACAACAGAGTAGTCAAGGCTCAACCTTAGAGAAAACATCAGTCACAAAAGTCGTACTATGATGAGACCAGTAAATCCCTTTGACCATTACTACAAGGAGAAGTTGTGAGAATGCAAACATCTAAAGGATACGACTGAGTGGGAATTGTAAAGAACATTTGTGAAAAATTAAGATCTTGCATCATACAACCTGAAGGAATGGATTTCGGACAGAATCGAAGACGTGTTACCTGTTTCTGAACCAGTGGTGCAGCAGATTGCCTGTGCCGATGACGTTAAAATTTCTGGAGTGACTCTATATCTGTTAGCACACTGTCCTTTTGAATTCTTCCTTCAAATGATTGTGATGTAATCCCTGATGTTCCAGTTGTGAAGGAATCCCCAGGAACTGTCCCTGTTGGTAAACCCAGTCAAAGTTTCTGTGTTACCAGATCGGGTAGAATTTCCAGACCAAATCCAAAATACACAGCCACTTGGACTTGAACTCAGTTTTGTTTGTTAAAATGTGGATATATTGTCTAGCTGTCAAAATGTCTTTGTTCTCCTGTTTTGCATGTTAAACAGAATTAAAGATGGAGGATGTAGGTCAGTGTGTACATTGTACCTAATAAGCCACTGTAGTCTGAGTGCGCGTGCATATAAGTTACTGAGCACGTGCGAGATTGCCATTTTGTGTAGTCATTCAGTGGTAGTGCAAGGTTAAATGGAGTTGCACATGTGAATGTGTTAGAAGTAATGAGTCGGTCAGTAAGTGTATAAAGTTCGAAGTATATGTTCCAGTTACTCTTGATCTGTTTATGTACAGTAAGCGACTTGAACCCATCCCATCCCTCTGTCTCATTTGAATACACGAGACATGCAACACTATTGTCCTCCATTCATAAACCAGATGGGTAATCAGCAATGAATGTATGATCTCGATGAGGGCAGCCTTGCAGACATTCTTTAGTCAGCTGTGCTGAAAGACATGTTTATCCTGTAATCAGGTTTTTTTCATACCAAATTTTCCCAGATGTTGAGATGGATAGAAGAGCACTGGGGGGATAATTGAGCCATACCTGCAGTATGTTAGTTGTACCTTTGCAATACAGAACTCCTGCCCCCCCCCCCCGGCAATCTTGGGGTGCCTGTTCCTCAAAGGTCTGCAGATGCAGAAAATAAAGGCAAAATGCAGGCTCACTAAGCCATTTTGATGCCTCCTGGCATTTTTATAAAATTATCCTAGTGATGCCTCCAGATATATATTGGCTGTTCTTGTAAAACCATGCTTTCAAGCTATTGAATAATATTGTCACACTTACATGATGGTAAAGACAACTACATTGATATTTGACTTTTGTCTAGTGCAAAATAGTCTCCCCTCCCACTCACCCAGCCGTCAGTTTGTCTTGGTGCCCCTATCCTATGTCAGGTCTACGTACCACTTCTAATTTTCCCTGAATTTGTTCTGCGAGGGTTGAGGCCAAGTTGTTGTTTTTCTATCGGCTTTTCCCGGTTAGGGGTTGCCACAGCGGAACTCGGTCCGCTAATGATTGGCAGTAGATTTTTATGGTGCCGAGGTGCCAGCTCGACGCCCGACCTTCAATGAAGGCACGCCCATTTATGCATGTCTTTCGAAGGCCACTCGACCATGGGGAGGACATGCAGACTCCACACAAAATGTGCTCCAGCCGAGAATCGAACGGGAGAACCCACCGCAGTAATCATAAAGGCATCCAGGCTCACACGGCATCTTGTTGCTAATGGGGATTGTGATGACCTATCTTCACCCCCGCCTTCATTTGTCTGTTACATTGGAGGGTTACTCTTCCCTATGGACCGCTGCTGAACATGAGGAGTGCCTGGACAAATGGGCGCATCCATCTGTGTGTGCTAACACTTCAGGTACATGAGCCTTTTAAGTAGTCACCTGGGCAGTAGTTAGAGCTTTATCTATCTAAACCAAAGCACTGGCTTAAAAAAATTTGCATGTTCATATATTTTTGTACTAAAATACTTTTCATATTTCTCTAAAATCTCACCACTTAAGCAGCACAGAGAGAACTGCTTGGCCTTTTATGTAAGCTCACAGCTAGATGAACAAAAAGCTGCTAATGGTATGTATATACTGTGAATAGTTACTGAGGTATTTTAAATTGTTTATAAAACATTGCATAATTAAGATTTACTGTGTTTATTATGACTTAAAAATCCCTTTGAGACCTAGAATTTACTGAATGTGGCAGCAGTTGGAAAGACTGGTCTGTGATGAATAGATTGTCATTTACACTTTTTCAGTAATGCTCATGGTTGTAGAATATGCACATTTGTTTGAACTTGTATATCCCTTTATTTTTTCAGAAGGCTCAGGATACACCAATTAGTAGTTAGAGTAGAAAATTCTAGAACCCCTTTAGAGGAAATGGGTATTCAGAAGGAATTAGAAGGAAGAGAGATCAGAGAATGCAAAGTATCGACTGAAGGAATCTTATATGAAATTTGACAAAGCATATTCTAAAGACTGTTACCATAACATGAGTGGTCTTTATAGCCACTAGTTACTAAAAACATATTTAAATGTATGCTGTAGGTGCATGATTATGCCATGGAGCAAAAATACCCAACAAATCATTGTGTGCTGTGAGTCTACTGTGGGCTTGAAGTCTCACTGAGTCTTGCGTTAGTGGGTATATACTAGGCTAACGACCACCAGGGCCTTTATAAATCTAGCCTTGTAATCCAATCTAGTTGTGTCCCTGCATATCATGAGCATTTATCATGAGAGTGTATGTTAATTATGAAGTTTCTAATGGTTTTCAGGGGGGGGGGTATGTTTGGTCATTACTGGCTGTTGCTATCAGAGACATAGAGGCTAGACCTGAGGTGAATTTCCAATTTCCTTTCCATTGGTCAGAGTTGCACTTAAATAGAGTTGGGCATGGACTCTGCTTCTCATGGATGGGGAGCCTGTTCTAGAGCATAGGGATCCTCTGAGACATGTCTGTCTCACTAACGTGTCTTATGTTTCAAGCAAAATTTAAATCCTTGAATGTTGTGTTTTTGATGCTTTTCATTTTACAGATGCGCAAAAGGTCAATCAGAGCTGGATCCAGGGATACTTTGTATGCCAGGCATAGATTGCTACTCATTAACCTCTAGGAGACAAAGTATACAGAGTGTTTTAAGGTGATCAGTGTAGGACAATGTGTTTATATCCTGGATTCTCTTGGTAAGGAACCTTTGTAGGTGTTCCACCTGTTGCATATGTCTGGTCAGGTGTATGCCAAAGGGGGCATTAATTATATTCAGTGATGGGGCTAATAAGGGCCAAATAAAGTGGCACAGCAACTTTCTTTGACCTGGATGCCATTCCCTTACTTATAAGTTTGGTGACGGAGAGTTATTTTCATAACTACCTTGGCCACATGTTGGTGAAAGGCCAGATTACTGTCTGCTTTTGTCCCTGATCCCAGACTACTGGGTCACCTTGTAGGGGTGTCATATTGATGAAATAATTAGCCTTGGTGTCATTTTTCCCAAAAGGCACTGTAATGCGTCTACTGGCACTGAGTTTGAGTTTGTGACTTTGGCACCAGTCATTTTTCTGTGTTAGTCATTGGGGAAAATCACTGATAGCTTCCAGTTTGCATTCTTCTGCAGACTTGGTCAGACAAAAGCCCTTAACATTAGCCATTACCTTCAAGAAGTGGCTGCTAAATAGGAGCGGTCCCAGCAAGAATCCCTGAGGTATCCAGCTGTTGATTGGTCTCTTAGTGGAGGTGGCATCACAAATCCTAACTTCCTAGCTTCTGTCTTTGAGGCAGCTGGCAATCTGTCAAGTTATGTAGGGTTTATACCAAGTTGAATGAGTTTGTCAGCTATACCCCAGTGGGGTATTGTATCAGACATCTTAACCAGGTTTAGATAGATGGTATGCATCGGTTTCCCCTCATACATTGCCTTGGTGACCTTTTCAATGAAGTCCATCTGGTTTAGTAGGCATGACCTTCCCTTGACATAACCAAACTGGTTGGGTCCAGTGTCTGAAGATTGACTCTGTTCATTTCCGTGATGGTTCATTCCATGGCTTTGCATATTGGGCTGGTTAGACTAATAGGTCTGTAGTTTCTGGGGTTGGTTGATGGTCCACCCTTGTGAAGAGGGATAATGGTTGCCATCTGCCATTCTTTTGGAACAGACTGTTTTGAGGCTGTAGTTGGAAAATAACTCCAGTGGTACTGGTAGGTCATGTTTTAAGCTATTTAGGAGGCATCCTGGTATATTGTCGAGGCTCACTGAGGCTGTGTTTTTCACCTTAGCGAGTTCTGCCAGGACCTGCTCCCTGTTAATAGTTGGGGGAGGTATGCTATTAAGTATTTCATAGGGAGGCGGGGGAGGTATGCTAGTAAGTATTTCATAGGGAGGCGGGAGATAAGTTTGAGCTGAATTTGTCAGCCTTTGTTTGCTGTGTCCTTGAGCACAGTGAAGGTGGCACCAGTGGACACTAGTTTGGCACATTGATGTGTGCTGCCTTTGAGGTTTTGGACATAGCTGTAGAAGGCCTTGTGGTTGTCTTCATAGGAGGTTACTAGGCTAATGACCCTAGGGCCCTTACAAGCCTAACTAAGTTTATCCCTTGTTCTGTTGGAGATATGGTCTATGTTGTAAGCAGATCTTAATCCTCACCGACTACCCCTATCCAGGAGTCAGTGGTGATTTAAATCTCTAGTCTGTGAGGCTATCTTGACCTTGTAATTCGTCTTGTTAGATTTAGTCTTCTTAGTTTCCTGTTGAGTTTACTTCAGTAGGTACAGCAGCCTCTCTACAGCCATTTACAAAGTTATACAGGGTCTCTGTGAACTTGGGGTAGGGAGGGGTATTGAATTTTGATAAACGTTTACTTAATAGGATGTAGATTGCTTTGGAATAGTTCCTACAGGGTTTTCTGGTATTAATAGTTTATTTTTATTTCTTAGAAGGCAGCTTTGTGATCTGATCTCAACAGTGAGGCTGTGACACTGTGGGTGGGGGTTGCAACACTCTTCCATATTGGGGAGTACCAGGTCCAGTATGTCTGAAACTCTGGGGGTGTGCACACTATCTTGTTTAGGGTATTTGTGTTAAAGTCCAAGAATCATTGTGCTTGCCAGTATGAGGCTGTATGTCTCCCAGGCTGTAGATGATAGTCTGCTATGAATACGGTATTTGGTCTGTCTGTCTGTCTGTGTCTGTCTGTCTGTCTGTCTGTGCACGTGTCCAGTAGGTCTCTGTATAAGCTATGGCATTCAAGGGACATAGAGAGTGACCTATAGCTTGCTAGGATATGGTGTGGGGCTTTGTCTTTGGTGATTAGCACATTGATAAATTCCATGGCATCTTCCTGTTTAATGTAGTTATGCTTGTTGCTAATATAAATTGCGACTTCTCAATCTTATGTCCCTGTCTGCGGCTTATGGTCTAAATGTGAAAGACACCGAAGCTTTGCACTGCAGGACAACTTTCTGCAGATTTAACTGTGTTCTGATAATGGCACAGATACCTATATCCGCCAGAATGAGGAGAGCTTGTAGGGTAGGGAATTTGTTGTTTAAGCTCATTGCTTTAGGTTTCTTTGGGTTTTATTTGCCAAGTCTGTAGGTTTGTCAGTTTTGCATTGCCTAAAAAATGTTACAAGGGGGTGGATAACATTTTAGCCAAAATTCAGAACCTAGGAGAGACCGGTACTGACCATTCTTTACAAAGCAGTGTGGTTTGCTACCCATGTTCTCCCATCCCGTCTTTTTATAGTGCGTTTGTTAAATCTAGCACAAAACCGACAACTAGTGACGTCGTGATCAGGGCCTAGGCATGGAATACAGTAAGAGTGGAAGTCCTTATGGAGGTATTTGCTTCCCACAAGAAATACAATTATTAACTTTTTCTGACATCGGTTTGAGGCAAGAAAAAAAGTTTCCCCAACGGGGTACTTAGCTTTATTGAAGACTTCGGATCTGAAATTTGACTTCGAAAATCTCAGGAGTCGGCCGACCGGCACTTGCGAACTGCTTCTGCTTCGGGCACCGCACAGCAAGAAAGACTGAAGAAAATGGCGTCTGATGCATCTTGTATACCCCTGGCGCACTGGCGTCAGGGAAGAAGCGACAGCAACCGACGCCGGACCAAGACTTTGGAACTTTGGCCGGCTGCGGGACCGCCTGACGGCAGGATAACCCAAGTGTAATGACTGCAGCAGTGTGAACACTCGAACATCTACATTTATGGTAGGTACAAAACTGCACTTTATTGCTTTCTCTTGGTGATGTATACCCTGGGAAGCGGGCAGTTTGCTGTTGGTCAGACAAGATGCTTACTATCGCCTAATATCTGACAAGTGGTCAGTCATTTAGTAGTCAAAAATCTCTCTGTCTCCTGAAGGGAATTCCAGTGAGATATCTTTTTACCTTTCTAACCTGCACCCAGTGTCTCAACTGTTTTCCCTGCTCCTTCCTTTAGAAGGGTAGAAAAAAAGATAGATTTGACCACCAGTGACCAAATAGACACATTTATGCTTTGTCCCATTTTCTGCTGATCATTCAAATGGCCAAACCAGTCAAAACCAGAGTTATTCTCATAACACCTTTTTGACCCTGTCAAACTTGTCTTCCTCTTTTGCTATTCTGCTTTAAAAACTGTCCCAAGTCTGTGACATTCCAAAGCACTACAGTTTCACCCTTTTGACAGGGCTAAACTGAGCCTTCATTCCTTAAAGGTTTCTGCTTGGCTTCTCCATTTCCAGTAATAACTAAAATGTAATGGGTTTTTGAAAGGGTGGTTTATATTCTCACCTTGGCTTGATTACCATCTACCTAGAAGATATCATGTGACAGATGGCCTTGGCTTTTCCTTTAGGAAACCATTGAGGATATGTGGATTCCTTTTCATGCCACTCTTCTCCTAGGTCTGTCTTGTCTGTCTGAAATCTTTGCTTTTGGGTTTGGGTATTCATCCATCAAGATTCACTTGGCAGCCATGTCTTATACCCTGTCCCAGATTCTGCTGCTTTGGCTTCCTTGAAAGTCTGTAAAACTTACAAGTTTCCTTTGAACTTGGGCCTCCTGTTGAAGATACTGTCCCTCCATATGATATTTTATTTATGCTGAAGAAGCTTACATCTCTGCTTTTTAACCTGCAGCCTCTGAGTCAAAGTTCATATAGTGTGCGATGCTTTTGTGTCACTTTGGCTAAATGAATTTCTCTGGTCTGTCAGACGTCTGTCTACCATTTTTATAAATCACTTACTGAATCCATCCTTCATCCCTGAAGTAACCATAAAATCTAATTTCAAGTTAGACTCCTAATATAGCATTGTTTTTGTTGAGTACTATAGTTCTAGAGAAGATTTTCTGGACTGCATGGTTTCCACAGGCAGCTTAGGTTTTATGTAAACAGAAAAAAAATGCTTAAGGCTGGTCAACTGTTTGTCTCCTGTACTAAACGCAGACTAGACAAGTAACTAAAGACACCATCTCTAGGTAGCTAGCTAATTTTATTACTTTGTGCTATGAAAATTGGTGAAGTTTTGACATGTTGCTGTGTGGAAGTGCTCTGGAACTTTCTGCATTTTGCCTTTTGAAATGTGCAGTATCAGTATGTGTTGACTTTCCTTGGGCAGTCCACTAACCTAAAATCTTGATCAAAGTAGCAGTGAGAGCATTTCAGTTGAAAAGCCTCTTGACATTACCGTATCTGATTGACTGTCAGTACTGCCTGTCATTTTTTTTTTTTATCATTTGAGTTGTTGACCTTTTGAGGCTGTAGCTACACTGGATCACTGCTAGTGCAAATGATTACTTTCATTGTTATTGTACTTCAGTGCTGTTTCTCCCGTACCCCCCCCCCCCCCAAGGAGGGTGCAAAAAGTTATGGTTCCAATGTACTGCTTGACAATGCAGCACTGTATTATGGCCTGTGTGCTTCTGCATCTGTTGGGGCTAATGGCAGATGAGGTGTTCATTCATTCTTATCTGGGCTGTCACTGTATTCAGGTGCTTTATTGTGCAGTGTATTGCCATTGATTGCAGTGGTAATATTCACTATTGGATATGCTAATTTCATTGTGTGTTTACTTCCCTAGTTTTTTAGTTATGTTTATCAGTCCTTTATCTTGTGAGTTTCACTCTTGTTCCACCAGTTCTTATGTAGTCTCTCTTGAGGATGTATTTACGCCTTCCCAGGTGGGGTGCTCATTATGGGGGATACCTGTAGTCTAGGAGGCTTGCAGCTTTGATCAGTAGTTGGACATCAGTCCTTAATATGGGCCTTAGTTGTAGAAACCTGTGGTTACTTAATGAACTCCCCCCATCTGCTGCCCCTTTGCTAGAAAAAAATGCAGGTGTGGCATTGATCTGCTGACCTGAAGCATTTATCTTAATGGCCTTGCATCTTGGAGGTAATCTGACATCATTGTAGACAACTTAAAGAACCACTGTGGTCAGAATCTGGGGAAAAAATACATTTGTCTTTATATTCTCTGCAGTACTGATGCCTTTGTAGCACGCATAATTTCTTTCTTGTTCCCCACCAAGATTACTTGAAGAGAGTCATTTTTGTGTGATTTAATTTTGGCTAAACTTTTTTTTAAAACAATGCCCTGTATTTTCCCTTATTTTGGTATTACACTGACTCCCCTGAACTATTTTTGTCCAGTTATTTAGGCAGTATTCATAATTTACATTTTACTTTCAGAATTTCTGGACATTGTCATTATTTTTTTTTCCAGTAACACTGCCAAAGTTTTTTTGTCCACTTTTAACTATGCTAATGAGCCATTTCTTTTCCATAGAAATGCTGAGCTTAGAATTACATTTTAAGGCCAAAATGTACAAAATTCAATTAAATGCAGAAGACCATTTCCTCCATTTACTGTGTCTTTCAGCCAACGGTTTCCTGAAATACCAACCTCATTTCTTCTGTACGCTGTGACTGATATAAAGTAAAATGGCTATGAAAACTTAGAAACTCAGTGTGTGACCCTAGTGGAAGGAAGAGAAAATAGGTTACATTACCTTGCAGTGTGATTTTTCCTGAACTGAAATCTTAAAATGTTATTACCAATATAATGTGAGAACCATGGAAACATGTTCCCAATTAAAGTACTGCATTATTTCATTCAGACTTGACATGATGTGCACTCTAGAAGTTGAGTAGTGCTGAAATGCCTTTAGGGAGAGGAGGAGGAAACCACCAAATCATATTATCTTACACTGTAATGATTATTTCTCAAGGAAGAAATTGTGCTATTTTTTGTGGAAATGTGTTGTTACAGTGCATACTTGTACCTTGAACTGCAGCACAAGTACCTTTCCTTAAACTTTGGTTTTGAGACAGCAGAAGTCGAATAGGTTTTCTTGTCTGATCTTTTGATGACTGTGGGGAAAAAAAGTGCTGCCTTTGGTGGAGGATACAGTCCTGTTCCCCCCTATGGGGGGACTTGTTCTTTTCACTTAAGCTCCCATGCATGTATATCTGTGTTGTACCAGTGAGAGGCTTTTAGTCTGGCTCAGTGGTGCAGAAGGATATGGCCCTGACTACAACACAGGTGACCAGGGTTTGATTAGTGGCCCCTACACTGGTGGGGCCAGACAAGAAGGGGGGGGAGTTAAGGGGGTATTTCCAGTTTGCTTGTCTTGGGTGGAGGGGATTTTGTGCATACTTGGGGTACACTGGGTAGTGCTAACTCCTTGCCTGTAGGGGAGGGGCAAGGCTGCTAGAAAGGTGCATCCCTTGCAGAGGTGAAGGGATGTCCATCACCACCAGCCCTTTGCACACCTCCTTCCCAAAGACTTTGTGGGTACGATAGGACATAAGAAAACCCTTTAATCATTCCTAATGTCTGCCCGAGTTATGGCCCCTTCCAGTTAACCGTTGCACTCCTACCTCTCAACCTCTTAGCTCAAATTTGGACAAAGCCTTACATTATTGGGGGACAAAGGCCCAAAAATAAGGACAGATTTTAAAGAGTGCTCTTACAAACTTAGAAAGTAGCTAGAATAACATGATTTCTGTTAAAATGTATTTTCTAAAGGCTGTGAAGTCTGAAACTCATGTGTATGCCATTATTTAGTAATTTCATTCCTCAGGTCATCCAAGTGATATGCCAGAAAAATATAAATTTTATGAGGAACAGATCGAAATTTTGAGGCAAAAATTTGTACAGTTGAAGAGGTATGGCTTTCACTAGTTTTGGGAAACAAGCTGATTGGCTAGGAGGGGGATTAATCTCATGGCCTTTTATTTTCTTGATAGGAAACTTTTTAAAAGTTTTCTTCAACAATAAAATGAGATATTGAAAGATTCATGCCATTTTTAAGTTTACTTTCTAAATGTGACTATAGAGAAAATAGTATGTTGGCAGCATCTAATATTGAGGATTTGTTCACAGTTATCCTTCAGAATAGTGGATTGCAGTGGCTTCATGGAGCATTTTCTACTTTTTCAGATCTTTCCACTAGGGATGTATGTTTTTTTATGAATTTATGGAAATAGTTTTGACAAACAAGTTTTGTCATTTTTGGTGAATATTACAAGCAACTTACAGGTGTAGCAGTGGGGGTAGCTGCAGCTCCGTTTTTTGCCAACATAGTTCTGTGGTTTTGGAAACAAAATCACGCTTTTAATTTTCATTTAAAAATTAGGTTATATGCCCTCTTTTCAAATGACATTTTTATAATTTGAAGAGGCAGAGTGGATCAATTTAAAAAATGTCATGCTGTAGTTTTGCAGTTCGCGTTAAGTTTTGATAATAGTGAAATTCATATTTTAGTTATAAAGATTTCTAAAACTTTCATAAAATGTTTTAAATCACACATGTATAGGAAACCTACTTTCAGTTACACCTATTTACACTTCACTTTTCATTCTTGAGATGAATGGTAAGGCTATCTAGTGTGATATCTAATAAAAAATTCAAACTGGTATTTGTGAACTAAAAAGTGTTAAGAGAAAGGGGATAAAATGATATCCTTTGAATGTTTTAAATGATATAAAAAGAAGTTGCTTACAGGTAAATATAATACATTTTAGTTTTGTAGAAAGGAAAAGGAACCGTGAGAAACAGTTTTGTTTCATTACATCGCTGCTGTTTAATTATGGGACAGATAAATTGCATATTAAAAAGATTTTAAGAAAAATTGGCTAAGTTAGCCTTCAATGACGAACTTAGAAATGAGATGGGTCAAACCCCTAGTTTTTCATGTAAGAAAAACTGTAATCTTAAAAAAACTGGTTAAAAGATGGCGCCCATGGAGAAAAACATTTTAGTGTATACTGTATGGCCAAATGTGGCAACTGTACAACTTATAAATTTATTAATTATTCTAGTTTTGTAACTGCTTTTGTATGTAACTGTTTTGAAAATGTAGATGGATTTTGTAATTGTCCAACTGTAGTTTTGTATGTATTGCTGTTTGTCCGTCCTGTGTTTGTTTTTATATTGACAAAGCCAAGAGAAATTTAAGTAAAAAAAATTAGAACCTGTTGAGGATCTTAAACATAATGCACCTACAACTGCATCAGCTAAACGTGTGATGCTGTGATAGTTTTAATGATTTTTTATTCAGAAAAGTCAAAAGAATGTTAGAGGTGGGGACTCGTAATCTTATTTGGAACAGAGAGTGATAACATGGCAGATTCGATTAAATGCCACCCATTTCCCAGGTTTAAATGAAGTACTATCCGTGTCCAGTGTCTTAAAAAAGAGAACATTGAAATTTAGGTACTTTTCCATTAACAGGGCAACACTTTCAGCGCCATTGTTCATCTGTAATCAGTTCCTTAAAATGTCTGCTAACTACATATATGTAAAAATGATTTCTTTTAATGATATATTGTAAAAAAAATATTATTTTTAAATTGTACACATCTGTTTTAACAGATGTCTTTAGTTAGTACATTACAATTGAACGATGATGTTGAAAATGTTGCCCCGATAACTTACAAAAACAAAGTAAAAAAACTAAATAAATTCATCAAAATCAGATAACATTTTTTAAATACTCATAATATACACATATATATATATATATATATATATATATATATATATATATATATATATATGTATAAAACCACATTAATTGTATATAATGAACGGTTTTTATTTGAAGTGTCTTACCTTAAATTTCCTTCAAGCAGTTGTCAAGTCATGATCTGATTGGGTATCACACACCACAAGTCCGTGCCGAGCCTCTATCACTCCCTTCCCCATTCATTTTGCTGGCTTCATATAAGTAATGTAGTTTGACACCGACTTATAAAAAAATAAATATTTTATTTTGTTTTAAATCAGATTAAAATGTGAGGTACTTACTGTGACTACTGGTACAGTACATCTGAACTGCTTTTATTATGTGTTTACAATGAAGGACAGCGTGAGTGTATTTCAATCGGGAAATGTACAAATTTTGCATGAAATGTGATTTGTGCCTAGAATGTATTACATTTGCAACCAGAACTAGAGGCTGTCTGTTCTCCTTAATGTAGAATAGGAAGATGTCTTAGTACTTTATACAGAATGGGGAAAAGCCGACCTTGTAAACTATAGGTATTTGTCGGTCTCTGTTGCTGTTAACTAGAGAACGCTTTTTTTTCTTAAAGTGTATAATTGGAAGAAGCTTATTTTTTTTAAAACATATTATTCATTTAATTATTTCACACACCTGTTAATAACATGAAAAATACATGGTGTCACATTACATTCGCAGCTCAGCTACCGCATTTCAACTGTTTCCCCGATAATGGAAAACAAAGCGAAAAAAATGCTGTTGCCCTGTTAACGGAAAAGTACCGAAATTTATAACTGAATTTTACTGGTGTTTTCTTAATAGCTCATTAACTTTTTAAAATGTTTTGTGACAAAACAGATGGAATAGTAAGATTGTACTGTCTATATTTTTGGCATTTGAAAATGTTTCTAATTTTAAGTTGTAGAGGTCTAGTGGGGTTTACATTTTTGTATCCTGTTGTACGCCCGTTCAGATTTCTGATAAAGTCCTGTAAAGGGACAAAAGCACTCAACCATATTGTAGTAAATTATTGAGGTTTGGTAGCATCATGTCAGTTGCGTTTGCTTTTGGATTATAACTGTTTTACAACTGAGGAGAAAGGGATATATGTGATTTGTTGTGGTTTTTGGTGTTTGCTTTACCCATTATGTCTTCTCCATACTTTTTTGGGACAGAAAATCTACTTTGCAAGAACTGGGCAGTCTCTCATTGTTGATTAAAACAATTTTTCTAAGTGGTGGGTTAACTACAACAAATGACTACACACTTTTTGAATAATTTGGGTAACAAAGTACTGTGCACACTTCTGGCCAGTTAGGACATAATGTGTGGATTTATGAGGTGAGGTAAAGAGAAAATACTGACACCCTGCTTTTAAGTACAATAATATGGACTTTGTTGGTGTTGGCATGGACAATTGTTTATAGAAGGTTACACTATTTAACGAATCTCCACAAGGTAGTTTATTTTTATAGATTAGTCAGAGAAAATATGTTGCAAATTTAAGAATGTGCAAATTGACGATTTATATTTTAAACATTGTATCTCCATGAGACAAGTTCTTAAATATCTCAGTATAGAATTACCTAAGCTGAATGACACTGAATTCTGTAATGCGCAAAGAATTAAGAAAAAACAACAAGCTATCCAAACTGCTAAAGGAGAGACTCAAACGAAAAAAATAGCTAAATCAAAAATTAAATGCGAGTCAACCAACACTGTCTTGGCAAATGAGGAAACCAAAAAGTACAAAACAACTGGTTTATTAAAACAAAGGGTTAGTGCTTTCATGGGGTTACCTCTTCTTCAGACCAAATACAAAGCATACATTAAAACAGACTTATTTAAAATCCAAAATCCCCAGTTCTGTAAGAGGAACGTAGTCAAAGGCCAATTGGTCCGAGCAGCTAGAATGTGTTCCATCCTATATATTTTCGAAAAGGTGCATGAACACATTTTACAGTATGTTTTTGGAGAGGAGCTACCCACATCACTTTTTGGCCCCTATTTATGAAGAAGTGCTCCGAGATTGCGGAGCTAAATTCTTTCCCTTTTTGGGGACGGCTCCAATCAATGACACCATTACACCCACTACTAACACTGTTTCAGGAATCAAGAATGAATTTTCCGTTTTTTTATTGGTAAAATTCAATTTGGAGTTGAGCTCCATTAAGAAAATAGTGTTCAGAAACTGGAACATCCTAAAGGAAGATCAAGTGGTTTTTAATACCCTGAGTGAAGCCCCCAAAATTTTCTGTAAGACAGGGCGAAATGTCAAAAGTTTGAAAGTGTCCCTTCGCCACCAGATTTTTTTATAGGTATTCGCAAATATGTAGCCTGTATTCAGTGCAGTCACATTTTGGAACAGGAATTCATCACTTACTGTAAGTCTAAAATCAAGTTATCTAACTGGAATTGTCTCACAAGGGTTGAGGTATACATTGCTTGCTGTTCTAACTGCTCTTGTTTTTATGTTGGAAAAACCGAGAGACAACTAAAGAAAAGAAAATATAAACACACACTTGATATTTTAAGGCAGAACAAAACTAACTCCTTTTATAAACACACTACTACATGTCAAAATTTTAGAAAATTCCTGTTTGATATTTTAGAAATTATTCCTTTGAGTGGACGGGGGGGTGGTTACTTGGGAATTATGATTATAACAAAAGGAACTATTCTGGCAAATTAAATGCTTCAGCATGTCCTGTTTTTAATGAACATATGTCTATTGTACCTGCCTTGAAATTAAGGTCTTTAAACGTTTGAACTGTTTCACTGTTATAAGGACACATTTTCTACTAGGATTTTTTAATATTCTGATTTTTAAAGTATTTTTTTTATTGTCATGCTCAACTTTCAAATGTTAATTGTACTTAGTTTCTAGTATTTTATACTTTATGTACATTTTAATACTGCATGTTTTATGCCGCGTTTTTGTTCAAATCAGTTTTAACCGTATGAATATTCATGAATTCCTACTTGCAATGTCAAATGATTCCTACTTGCCTATTTAAACTGAGGTTAATGTGGATTTTGTGGTTCTGAAGTCCCGTTTGGTTTTAGGGAAAGTGCTTAACCAATTCTTTTATGTTTTCCTATTAATAAACATGTTTTTTTAATATTGAGATCCATCATCCTTTGGAACAGATGCCATGCGGTTGGTTATTGTCACATCTCATTAGAGTAAGTTACATTTATGCAGTTTATAAGAAGAAGGATTTATTTTGGACATTGTTTTCCATAATTTCTGCACCTTGTTACATTACGTGGGCTGTTACTTAGTTTTGGCTTGCAGTGTTTGACTTCAACTAGTCATATATGTGCCTGCCCTCTCCTGGAAAGTGGCTGGTACAGTCTTCTCTCCAAAGGAGTAGCTCTTGCACTCTAAGGATCACTTACAAAGTTGGCCACTGTCCATTCTCTTGACCAGTAGATTGCACTGTATATGCCAGTTGATCAGTCCCACTAGCTGCCAGATTTTTTTCTTTCAGGAAATGAAAGAAAACCTGTTCTACGTTTTCTGCCTCTCTGTTAATTTCTTTGTACTGTCTATAAACTGATTACTGTCTATTTTTAATTTGACCTAAGGGTGTAATGACCGTATGTGGAGGAAAGGTGGTGGTATTGCTTTAATATTTCCCAACAACTGCCACATTTTCCCCTTACAACAAACCCAGTGCCGCAATTGAAATTAAGTAGAGCTTATTACTTTCATGAAATTGAAAAATTATAAACAAACATAAATTAATGTCCTTTATGTCCCTCCTGGCGACAATACAGCTACAGTGGAAGATATCCTGCATTGGGTATCCGTGGTAATTCTACAAGAAAAAATACTACTAGGCGATGTGAATGTCAGTTGGTTGGACATGAACTCTTACATCTAGCAGGAACTTTTATGGTTTCATGCAACTAATTAATAGCCCCACATGTTATAGCAAGACATCAAATGCCATATTAGACTGAATCCTAGTATCAGGCCCTAGCAAATACACCACCACAGGTACAATGTCAGACTCTGTTAGTGATCATCCGACTATATACAACCAGACATGTTGCATATCCACTTAAACAACATGTTTATAAAACAACATGCAACCTTCCCAAATTTAAGCCAGAAATGTTTATTGTTACCTTATTGTCAGTGAATTGGAACTTCCTAAAAATCTCTCCCCTTGGATGATGATGTAAATTAAAATTCAGTGCAACTTTCCTGACTATCATAAATATCTTTGCCACCTTCTAGAAGTAAGAGGCTAAAAATAATGGAGTTTGACTATTCAGTGACTGACTTAATGATGACTGAGTAAAGGGGGATAACATTCTTGGATCTAGAAACAGTCCCCTTGTTTATAAGCTGTGCAGTATAGAAAGATTTATTTACCACAGTGGACATGTACTGGTCAAAAGTTAGATCACCGTCCACTTAATTCCCAAATCCTGAACTACTGGGTCTTCTCTTAGGGTGCATTGTCAGTGATCTATTTCCCTGAGAAAGTTGACTTTTCAAAGGAGATGATGATGATGGAATTTTTTTTAGTTAAATGTTCTAACATTTTAAGAATATAAAAAACAGAGCAATGAAGTAACTGAACAAAAGTGGACAACTGTCATAGATTACAGTAAACCATGTAAAATTAGTAACTCTGTACAATATTTAAAAGCAAGAGTCCTAAATTGTAATTTAAAATGGTGATTTCCGTGAGTTAATCATTATCAAGATTAAATTCCAACCTCATAGATCACCTCTTAGTGGTCTGTAGGAGACAGAGTAGAAGGATAAGGCTTTGAGGCAGTTCACATAGGATATCTTGTCTACAGTATGTATTCTCTTTGTGAGGAACTTCCTGTAGATACTTCATTTGTTGCATTTGACTAGGTAGGGCTTTACCGAAAGGGGCCTTGCACTCAGTGATTGGTCTGAGGGCCTGGTACAGTGTTACAATGACATCTTTAGACCTAGATGCCATGCACATACTTAAATGTTGTACAACATAGAATGATTTCCTTACTGCAACAAATGTGATGGTCAAAGTTCAAGTCACTGTATGTATGCATTCTCAAATCCCTGACCCTAGGGTCAATTTTTAGGGGTGCATTATCAACGTAGTAATTTCCAGGGGTGGTTGTCTTTTGAAAAGGTACTGATGTTCTTCATCTCACATTGCTGCAGTCCTAACACTTGGGTAGTCCGCTGTCCTTGGTCGGCCCGAATATCAAAGTATAAGGCTGACGTCGGTCAGGGCGCATTTGACTGACGTCAGGACGTCAGGGTACAAATGCGCATGACCGACGTCATATCCTCAGTCTTTTTTGCCGCATGGTCCGATGCAGAAGCAGTATTGCAAGTGCTGGTTGGCGTTCTGAGATTTTTCGATTTAGAAGTTTCAGACCGAGTTCAAAGTTGGCTAAGTACCCGTTGGGAATATTTTGGTTTTTTCTTGCCTCAGTCATTTACCGGATGTCAGAAAAAGTTAATAATTGCATTTCTTGTGGGAAACAGATACCGCATAGAGATTATCATACTTTGTGTATTCCTTGCTTAGGGCCTGAGCACGACGTTGTTGGCTGTCGCTCTTGTGCTAGATTTAATAAACGCACTATAAAGAGAAGGTTGGATTGTGCAAGGTTAGACTTTGGGAAGCGGTGCAACTATAAAATGCCGTCGGATGCTCCGGCGCTTCTTCAAGAAGCGCAAGGACAAGGCAGTTAAGCCTAGGCTAGAAGAACCGTCTGTACCAGACGCGGTTCTTTGGAGGTGTCGGTGGAGCCGGTGGCTCCACCGGAGGTTTCTTTGTGTTCCCAGGGTGAGACCTTATTATTGCAGGATGTGGCCTCTCAGGAGACTAGTCAGGCTGAGGGGGCTTCTCATCTTACTATACTTCCCTCCCTTCCCAAGGTGGCTAGGCCCTCTCCTTCTGTTTCAAAGGCTTCCCCCAGGGGCAGGCCAGGTTTGCCTTCAGTTGTTGTTACCCCTAGCTCCTCAGGTACTGTGCCCAAGAAGCATATGCTTAAAATGGCAGAAGATTTGATTACTTAGATTAGGGGTTCTATGCCCCCTCCTGATAAGAGACCTAGGGTGGATCCTGAGCTGGGGGGTTTTGAGCAGGCTTCTGATGTTTCAGAGTCTTGACTGAAGACTTGCAGGAGTACTCTCCTTATTCTGATTCTGATGTGGATGATTCTACTCCTTCTGCTACTCCTCCTGAGGATTTTTCTTTTTCAGAAACTCTTCATTCCATGAGGGAGCATTTTAAGTGGGAGGGTCAGGACTTCTCTGATTCCAGGAAAAGGCTTAGGGAATTTCTGTTTTTACCCCAGCATAGGCCTTTGGCTATACCTCCTGTTTTGGATGTAGTGGACTATGTTTTTACAGAAGCTTCTCTTAATCCTGATTCTTTGCCTCCTGCTCCTGTTAAGCCGGATAGGTATTACAGGGTGCCTGAAGCTCATAAGTATCTTTTTAAGAGTCCTAGGGCAGACCCAGAGACTGTTAGCCAGGGGCCTAAAGGTGTGAAGGCTTCTGTTGTTAAGAATCCGGTTCCTGCAGACAAGGAGACTAGGGCCTTGGATAGATGGGGAAAGAAAGTCTATACTTCTTCCACTCTTGCTATGAGGGCTCTGAATTGCCAGTTTCACATGTTGAAATACCAAAATTATCTCCTTTCACTATTGAAGTCTAAGATTGATGCTCTGGCAGTAGGTATTGATTGTAAGGAGTTGCAAGATTTAGTGCATGTTTCTGAACAGGTGGGTAAGCATTCTTTGCAATGTGGTTTTGATGCTGTACAGGCCTCGTCTAGGGTGGCTGCTACTGGGTCAGTCCTTCGCAGGCACGCCTGGCTGAGGGATCAGAATTTGTCTGAACATGTTAAGACAAGGATTTTAGATGCTCCTTTACAATCTGACGTGTTGTTTGGTCCTCCTGTTGAGACAGTCTTAAAGAAAATGGAAGACAAGGCTAAGTCTATGCAGACTGTTAAAGATTTTTTGCAGGTCCAGCCTCCAAAGTTTAGTAGAAATTAGCCTACTAAAGGGTGGACATATCCTTCTTATGGTTCACAGTCTAGGGGTAGATCTAGACGTGGTAAGGGCAGAGCTCAGGGCTCTTTCAGGCCTAGAACAGGGAGTTCTCCTGCACAGGCTTTGGGTGAGGGCAGGGGTCAGTCCTTTCGTCAGCAGACCCAATGACCTACCTTTTCAGCTGCCAGAGCCTGCTAGTCTGGCAGCACCTTTGGGAGGAAGGTTGGCACTTTTCAAAGAAAATTGGAGTTTAATTACCCAGGACAGATGGGTATTGGATATCATTCACCACGGCTACAGGTTTTATTTCCATACCTTGCCTCCTTTCAAAGGCATGCCAGACGTTCCTCCTCCACAAAGACTAGAGGCTCACAAACAGGTTTCTCTGTTGCTCCAACTAGGGGCCATACAGCCGGTCCCTCTGCCAGAAGTGGGCCTAGGATTTTATTCTCGCCTGTTCCTAGTACCAAAGAAGGGGAACACGTGGAGACCAATTTTGGATTTATCTATCCTCAACACTTATCTGGACATTCCCAAGTTCAAAATGTTGACGTTGCAGCAGCTTTTACCTCTGCTGGGCAAAGATCATTGGATGGTAACTTTGGATCTCAAGGAGGCTTACCTTCATGTTCCTATCAGACTAAGTTGCAGGAAGTATCTGCGTTTTCGAGCTGGGACTTCTCACTATCAGTTCTCTGCATTGCCCTTTGGCTTATCTACTGCGCCCAGAGTGTTCACGAAAGTTCTGGCTCCAGTGATAGCTTTCTTCAGACAAACAGGAATACAGATCTATCCTTATTTGGACGACTGCCTAATTCTGGCTCAAGGAAGAGGAGAGCTTCTTCATCATTTGGATTATGTGATAGCAGTGCTAAGATGCCTAGGGTATTCTGTGAACGAAATAAAGTCCAGTCTAGTACCCTCTCAAGACATGTGCTTTCTGGGTGTGAGACTGAATACAGCATCCCAGATGGCCTTTTAACCCCGGACAAACAAAAGAGTCTATCCCTTTACTTCCATCAACTATCTCATCAGTCCGGGCTGACTGCAAGGACAGTCCTTCAAGCCTTAGGGTTCATGGCGTCTTGTATTCTGGTGCTTCCCAATGCCAAACTGCATATGAGGAAGCTACAATGGTATCTCAAAAATGTATGGACACAGCACTGCCAGGATCTAGACACTGTCATTCCAATAATACCTTGCATTCAAAAGGAATTTTTGTGGTGGGCTCAGGAATGTCACCTAAACAAGGGACTCTCTGTGACCCGGCCAGAGGCGAGTCAGATTTTAACGACAGATGCCTCAGACAAAGCTTGGGGAGCTCATCTAAATGGAAAGTGGATACAAAACAAGTGGCCTGTCAGACTACAACATCTACATATCAACATGAAGGAGATGTTAGCAGTCCAGTTTGCATTAATTGCTTTCAAGGAATTGCTTCTTCCAGGACAGGTGTTGATTCTAACAGACAACACAACTGTCATGTGGTACATCAACAAGCAAGGGGGAACGATTCTTATCCACTATGCAGGCAAGCAATGATTTTGTGGGAGACTGCTCTCAGTTTACAGCTCAATCTTCAGGCAAGGTTTCTGCCAGGAGCACAGAACTCCTTAGCAGATGTGTTGAGCAGACAATTATGGATCCCCACGAGTGGAAATTGGATCCTCATGTATTTCAGAAATTGACAGTGTCATGGGGAACTCCAGACATAGATCTGTTCGCTTCTCCACTAAACCATCAGCTGCCAAAGTTTTGCACAAAAAGGTTTCATCCCACAGCTTGGAAAGTGGATGCTCTTTCTTTCAATTGGAGCAATCTTCATGTATATGCCTTTCCACCTCTGCCTCTCCTCCCAAAGGTACTTCTAAAGGTCAGACAGGACAAGCCAAGGATGATTTTATTAGCTCCGGATTGACCTCGACAGCACTGGTACCCATTACTGAGAAGTCTGGTACGGAAGCCTCCATGGCCTTTGCCTTCGATTCCACACCTGTTGTCGCAGGAGGACAGCCATTTGCTAAATGTCAAGCTTCACTCTCTGCACCTAACAGCCTGGCATATTCTGATTTGAACCAAAGTGGGCCTCCACTTCCTCAGCAAGTTTTGAATGTTATTTTGGAAGCTAGGAGGCCTAGTACAAGGAAAGTGTACGCAGACAAATGGAAGAGATTTTTGTTTTGGAGTGCAGCAAAAGATTTTGATGTTTCTGAGCCTAATTTGAGTGTGGCTCTTCAATATCTTACTGAGTTACTGGACAAAGGTTTGTCTTTCTCTTCTATTAAAGTTCATGCTGCAGCAATTTCAGCTCACTATGATTGCAACCCACCATTGTTTTCTCATCCTTTGTTCAAGCAATTTCTTAGAGGGGCAAAGAATATAAGACCCCCACGAAGAGCTCCTACTCCTGCTTGGGATCTCAATTTTGTGTTGGAGAAACTCACTCTACAACCTTTTGAGCCTGCAGCTACTGCTGAGTTGAAATATTTATCTTGGAAGACTGCTTTTTTGTTGGCCATTACCTCTGCAAGAAGGGTTTCTGAATTACAGGCCCTTATGGCAGTTGAGCCTTTCTTGATTTTCCATAAGGATAGGGTATCATTACGTACTAATCCTTCCTTTATGCCTAAGGTGGTTTCTAGTGTGGCTTTAAACCAAACTATTCATTTGCCTACTTTTTATGCAAATCCCCAAAATAAAGGGGAAAATATTTTGCACACTTTAGATGTCCACAGGCAGTTGCGTTATTATTTGGACAGAACTAAAGGGTTCAGGCAGTCTCTGCAGTTGTTTGTTTCTTTTGCCTCGAGTTCTCAGGGCAAGCCTGTATCAAACAAACTATTTCTAAGTGGATTGGGTTTTGCATTGCTTTCTGTTATTCCCATAATGGCAAGGAGATTCCAGCTGGGATTAGGCCTCATTCCACTAGGGCTACTGCCACTTCAACAGCTTTTTTGAGGGGAGTGGCAACCAAGGATATTTTGGAGGCAGCTACTTGGAGTTCTGTACATACTTTCTCTAGGCATTATCACCTGCCACTTTACTCTAAGTCCAGGGCTGGTTTTGCCACTTCTGTTTTGCAGGGCATTTTGGCAGCTCCTGCTTCCTTGTAGTTAGCCATCCTCCCTTACCTCTGCTTTGGGATTCTACCCAAGTGTTAGGACTGCAGCAATGTGAGATGAAGAACATAGTACAGTTTTGTACGTACCATAAATGTAGATGTTCGAAGATCCACATTGCTGCAGTCCAATTTACCCTCCCTCCTTCCCCTCTGTAGTTAGAGGCGGTTGTGTGGGTTGGGTTGTACATTTTGTGTATATTGTATATATTGTACATATAGTTAGTGCAGGGGTGGTTGGTTGGTTGTTTGCTGTCTTTTGGCTTTGACCTTTATTTTTAGGGTCTTCTGACATCTGGGGCAAGAAAAGACTGAGGATATGACGTCGGTCATGCGCATTTGTACCCTGACGTCCTGACGTCAGTCAAATGCGCCCTGACCGACGTCAGCCTTATACTTTGATATTCGGGCCGACCAAGGACAGCGGACTACCCAAGTGTTAGGACTGCAGCAATGTGGATCTTCGAACATCTACATTTATGGTAGGTACAAAACTGTACTTTATGCATTTATTGGCATTGAGTTTTAGACTGTGACTCTGGCACCAGATACTAGTCTGTGCCAGGCCATCTTGGAGGATGTTTTTGTCTTTGGTGGATTTTGTGATTGCACCTAGTTTGCAAATGTTCTTCGTGTTTCACTGTTGCAGTTATCACACTTGGGTTATCCTGCCAGGGGTAGCCCTCAGTCAGCCCAAATACCAGAGGCTTAGTATTTCTCGTCTGTTGCCGTCGCTTCAGGACTGACATCAGGTCATCAGTGGTATAAAAACAGGCAGCTGACACCATTACATCAGTCTTTCTTGCTGAGGAGCCCGAAGCAGAAGCAGTTCGAATGAGCGCCGGTTGGCCGCTACCTGAGTTTTTGTTTCCGAAATTGAAGTTGAGTTAAGTACCCCATTGGGGATCCTTTTTTCTTGCTCTAACCGATGTCAGAAAAATTTAACAATTGTCTCGCCTGTGGAAAGCAAATACCACACTGAGATTTCCATTCTTACTGCGTCACCTGTTTAGTCACAGACCACGACGTCCCTTGCTGCCGGTTTTGTGCTTTGTTCAATGCCCAAACTATTTGTCAGGCCCTTATTGTAGCTAAATTCTTTCACTGTCGCTCTCCTTATTCCGAAATGGCTTCGGCAAGCCATCCAACTACCGATCTTCAAAAAAAATGTAAGGATAAAGACAGAGACAGACTGCACAGGCCCAAAACTACCGACGACGCTTCCGTTAAGCTAGTCGTCAGTTTGCCGGTACTCAGTGAGGAGCTTTCGTAGCCCCTGATGCCCACTTCAAAGGATTCACAGGCCACTACCGAGACCCGTTCGGAGAATGGTATGCCACGAGACTCTTCTTTGACTACGGAACCTGCGGATGTCTCTACCTTGGATGGGTCCGGATCCGCTGTGCAGGCACCGGCTTCTGAGGAAGTTCTTCCCACTACCGATATTCAGCACAAACCGATGACTTTTTTTCGCGTCTTCAGATGTTCATCGTGTTTCACTGTTACAGTCATGACTGTAGGGTTCTCCCCTGCCGGCAGGCAGTCCTCGGTCGGCCAAAATCCCAAAGTCTGGGTCCGGCGTCGGCTGATCAGCCATGCTCCCTGACGTCAGAGCGCCAGGAGTACAAAGCTGACAGCCGACGCCATGTTCCCAGTCTTTCTTGCCGTGCGGTGATAGCAGTTCGCAAGTGCCAGTCGGCTGACTCCTGACAATTTTTATGAACAAACTTCAGTCCGAAGACTTTCTTCTCCTACTCAAAGCTAAGTACCCCGTTGGGGAAACTTTTTTCTTGCTCCAGTCCGATGTCAGAAAAAGTTAATTGTATTTCATGTGGGAAGCAAATACCTCATAAGGATTTTCATTCTTACTGTATTCCTTGCTTAGGCCCTGACCACGATGTAGCTAGTTGTCGGTTTTGTGCTAGATTCAATCAACGTACAATTAAACGAAGGTACGATTTTGCATTTCATTACTTCGGTAGGCGTTTTAATTACAAAATGTCGGATACGGTTCCTGCTACCGGAGTTCACAAACGACGCAAGGACAAAGACAGGCCTCAGAGGTCCAAATCAGACGATATCGTTCTGGCAGAGCCAGCTTCAGGTTCGGCCGTCAGTGAGGCGCCTTTGCAGCCCCTGTCGTCGGCCATTTTGGAACCGATGGCCGAAACGGACTCCCACGAGGAGCCAACTAGGCCTTTGAATATTTCTGTTGCAGGACCTTCGGACAATGCTCCTTCGGACAATGCTCCTTCAGATGGGTCCGTAGCTGCTGTGCAGGTACCGGCTTCCGAAGGGATTTTCAGGCCTACTCAGCTTTTAATAAAGGCAAAGCCAAAGACAAAGGCAAAGACTAGGGGAGGAGAGGACAGGTCGCAAGCTCATAGGAAACAGACTCAATGACTCCCTCTGTTGGGCTGCAGGAACTTCTTGCCTGGAAGCCCCTCTCGGAGGAAAACTTTCTCTTTTTCACCAAAATTGGACTCGTATAACCCAAGACAAGTGGGTTCTGGATGTGGTTTCAAGAGGTTACAAATTCCATTTTCATACCCTACCAAGGCCAAGCGGATGGCCAGATCTTCCAAAACATCAATGGACAGAGGCCTTAAACCAGGTGGAAGCTCTCTTGGCTATGAAAGCCATAGAACTAGTTCCACTTTCAGAGATGGGACAAGGTTTTTACTCGAGGCTCTTTCTAGTCCCCAGGAAGCAAAATTCATGGACCCATTCTGGATCTGTCAGTCTTGAACACTTTTCTAGAGATACCAAAATTCAAGATGCTTACTCTACAGCAGTTACTTCCAATGCTGACCAAAAATGCATGGATGGTAACTTTGGATTTAAAGGAGGCATATTTACACATTCCCATCAGGCAGGACTACAGAAAATACCTCAGGTTCAAGGCCGGATCGAGGCACTTTCAATTCTCTGCGTTGCCCTTTGGATTGTGTACTGCGCCCAGGGTCTTCATCAAATGCCTGGCTCCAGTAGTAGCTTATTGCAGACTCACGGAAATTCAAATTTACCCTTATCTGGACGACTGTCTTATTCAGGCAGACAGCAAGGATGTCTTACTCCAGCATCTACAGTTTGTTCAGAATCTTCTCAAGTTCCTGGGATTCACTGTAAACATAAAGTCAAATATGACACCCTCACAACAGAATTTTTCTGGGCGCTTCTCTAAACAGAACAACCCAGATGGCATTTCTGACATATGAAAAACAGTTTCAGCTGGCTTCAACTTTCAAAACCTTGGCAACTTTAACTCTGCTATCTGCAAGGAGATTCCTGCAGTCTTTGGGTTACATGGCCTCCTGCATCCTTCTCGTACCATATGCAAGACTACATATGAGGAAAATACAGTGGTACCTAAAAAGTGTATGGTCTCAGCATTGCCACAGTTTAGACATACTGATCTCCGTCCTGCCTTGTCTTCAAAAGGAATTCCTTTGGTGGTCCAAGGCATGTACTCTAAACAAAGGAAAACCCTTCTGTCTGCCTCCTGCCACTCGGATACTAACCACAGATGCCTCAGATTATGCATGGGGAGCCCATTTTCAGGGCAACTGTCTGCAGGGCCTTTGGACAAAGGATCAAAAGCATCTGCATATCAATTTAAAGGAAATATTAGCCGTTCAGAAAGCTCTGTTGGCCTTCAGGAATCTTTTACAACCAGGACAACTACTGATACAGACAGACAACACCACAGTTATGTGGTACATTAACAAGCAAGGGGGATCTCATTCCTACCCCTTTGCAGACTAGCCATGGATCTGTGGAACACAGCTCTAGCTTGCAATCTGGACCTTCAAGCTCAGTTTCTACCAGGAAAACAAAACTTCCTGGCAGTCTGAGCAGAAACCTTTCGGACCCAAACGAGTGGATGCTGGACACCAAAATATTCAAGATGATAACAGCAGTCTGGGGATGTCCTCACATAGACCTCTTTGCATCCCACCTCAATCATCAACTACAGATTTTTTGCACCAGGACTTTCCACGAACAAGCTTGGAAAGTGGATGCACTATCATTCAGTTGGAGAAACCTCTTGGGATATGCCTTTCCGCCTCTTCCTCTTCTTCCACGGGTATTACTAAACATCAAACAGGACGAGCCCAAGATGATAATCTTGCTGGCCCCAAATTGGCCTCCACAGTTTTGGTACCCAACTCTGAAAAACCTTTGTCTGGAGCCCCCTTGGGTTTTACCACAGACTCTGAACCTTCTGTCCCAACACCAGGGTCAGGTTCTACACTCCCATGTCAGAACTCTCAGCCTGGCGGCCTGGTTAATCCAGGGTCTTTGATTCATTCTCTCCTACCCAAGCAGGTTATGGATGTCATTTTAGAAGCTAGACGTCCTAGCACTAGAAAATCTTATGCAGGAAAATGGAAAAGATTTTGTTCCTGGATGCAGGCTCAGGATTCTGATCCTCTTCTTCTTAACATTCCTTTGATTTTACTTTACCTGACAGACCTCTTACATAAGGGTCTCTCTTTCTCTTCCATTAAGATACATGCCTCTGCTATTTCTGCTCATTATAATACAGACCCTCCAATCTTTTACCACCAGCTCATGAGACAGTTTCTCAGAGGAGCTAAGAACTTAAGGCCCCCTAGATCTCCTCCCATTCCTGCTTGGGATCTCAACTATGTTTTGGAAAAGCTCACCTTACCTCCTTTTGAGCCTGCTGCCTCTTCTGACATCAAGTTTTTATCTTGGAAAACAGCCATCCTGTTAGCTCTGACCTCTGCCAGGAGAGTTTCAGAGTTGCAAGCTCTTATGGCTGTGGAACCTTATATTATTTTTCATCAAGACAGGGTGTCTTTAAGGACTAATCCTACTTTCATGCCTAAGGTGGTTTCCTACAGGGAGAACCCTACAGTCATGACTGCAACAGTGAAGACACTCGTGTACACTTACCATAAATGTAGATGTTCAACTGTACTTTCTTTCTAAAACTACCATGTTTCTAAGGCCTAGAGTATGAGCTACGCCTAAAACACCGATGACCCAAACTCAAGCGCCTGCTTCCTTGCCACAGTCACAGATGCTTAAAATGGCGGAAGACCTTATCATGCTGATTAGGGGAAGCCAGCCTTCCCCTGCTAAAAGGAAAAGAGACTTGTCCCCAGCAGCTTTATCTGACCAAGAATCCGACAACTGTGAGGTTTATGATTCTGAAGACATGCCCTTATCTGCTTATGAGGATTCAGATGTAGAGGAATCCATTCCTTCTGCTTCTCCTCCAGAGGATTTTTCTTTTGGTGAAACCCTACATACTTTGAGAGAGCATTTCCATTGGGAATGCCAGGATTACCCACAGTCCAAAAAGAGACTCTGGGAATTTTTAGATTTACCACAGCACAGACCCTTTGCTATCCCTCCTGTTCTGGATGTTGTGGATGATGTCTTTATGGAATCCAGCCTTACTCCTGATACTTTACCTCATACTCCCAGGAAACCTGACCGGTACTACAGAGTCCCTGACTCACACAAATTTCTTTTCAAGAATCCTACTGCTGACCCAGAGGTCATCTCCCAAGGACCTAAAAGAATAAAAGCAACTACAGCTATGAATCACACTCCCTCGGACATGGATTCCCGAGTGTTAGACAGATGGGGGGAAAAAATATACACCTCTGCATCTCTTGCCATTAGAGCATTAAATTTTCAGTTCTACATGCTGAAATACCAGCAGCATACTATGGAACTTATTAAGCAAAAATTGTCTACCTTCCCTGACTGTGCAGAAAATAAAGAATTACAGGAGCTTATGCATTCTGCAAGCCAAGTCAGCAAGCATACCCTGAAATGTGGGTTTGACGCCCTAAAAGCATCTTGCAGGGCAGCAGTGACAGGTTCTGTACTTAGAAGGCATGCCTGGCTTAAGGAACAGACCTTGCCAGACCATGTAAAATCAAAATGATTGGACGCTCCTCTGAACAAAGACAACCAAAGCAGAAGAGGTTTTAAAAAAGATGGAAGAAAAAGCTAAGTCTATGCAGACAGTCAAAGATTTTTTGCAAGTACAGCCTCCAAGATTGCCCCTCAAAACATTGGTCCTTTCCAGCCCCCTCAAGGCCATCTCAGACTAGACCTAGGGGAAGCAGACCCCTCCAGACAGCAGTCTCAGGTTATGGAGGAAAACTTGCCTACCATGCAAAAAACTGGGCCTCCATCAAAAACGATTGATGGGTCCTCAACGTAGTATCCCAGGGGTACAAAAATGTTATTTCCACACACTGCCAGCCCCAAAAGGGTTCTCAGATTTTCCTCCAAGCCAGTGGGCAGAGGCGCAAAACCAAGTTCAGTCCCTTCTCTCCATAGGGGCAATTCATCCTTTTCCTGCAGAACAGATAGGCCAGGGTTTTTATTCCAGACATTTCCTGGTACCCAGTAAAGAGGGCACGTGGTGCCCAATCTTAGATCTATCCATTCTAAACACCTTCTTGGTTGTACCAAAATTCAAAATGCTCACCCTACAGCAGCTTCTCCCTATGCTGCCCAAAGATGCCTGGTTAGTCACCCTAGACCTAAGGAGGCCTATCTGCATATCCCAATCAGGGACTCCTGCAGGAAATTTCTACATTTCATGGCAGGATCTATGCATTGTCGGATGTTCAAAGTGTTTCACTGTTGCAGTTCTTACAAAATGGATTATCCGGCTCCCGGTAGCCCACAGTCTGCCAGAATACTGATGCCATTTTCTCAGTCTTACTTACCGCAGAGCCCAAAGCAGAAGGATTTTGCACGAGTACCTGTCGGCCGAGTACTTTTTGTATTCAGACTGCTTAGTTGAAGACATCCTCAGATAAGTAACCCCGTTGGGGATCTCTTTTCTTGCTTTAACGAATGTCAGAGGAAGTTAATAACTGTCTTGCCTGTGGAAAACAGATTCCGCACCATGATTTTCAGTCCTATTATATTACTTGTTTGGGCCTTGAGCACGACGTCCCTAACTGTGATGTTCTTCGTGTTTCACTGTTGCAGTCATTACACTTGGGTTATCCTGCTGGCAGGCTACCCTCAGTCGGCCAGAATTCCAAAGTCTAGGTCTGGCATCGGTTGCTGTCGCCTCTTCCCTGACGTCCGTGCGCCAGGAGTATAAAAGATGCAGCCGACGCCATTTTCTTCAGTCTTTCTTGCCGCGCGGTGCCCGAAGCAGAAGCAGTTCGCAAGTGCCGGTCGGCCGACTCCTGATATTTTCGTGTTCGAATTTCAGATCCGAAGTAGTCTTTAAATGCTAAGTACCCTGTTGGGGAAAACTTTTTCTTGCTCCAGACCGATGTCAGAAAAAGTTAATTGTATTTCTTGTGGGAAGCAAATACCTCCTAAGGATTTTCATTCTTACTGTATTCCTTGCCTAGGCCCTGACCACCACGTTGCTTGTTGTCGGTTTTGTGCTAGATTTAACCAGCGCACTATAAAGCGCCGGAACGTTTTTGCTTTTCACTATTTTGGCAGATTTAACTACACGAAGCCGTCTGATAGCCAACCGACTACCGCAATTCACAAGAAATGCAAAGAAAAAGAAAATGACAGGCATCCGAGGTCTAAAACAGAAGATGAGGCTTCTTCTAAGCCAGTCGCCAGTTCGCCGGCTCTCAGTGAGGCGCTTTCGCAGTCCCTGACGCCCGCTACTTTGGACCCGCAGGCCGCTACAGACTCCCACGTGGAGTCGCCTAGGCCGCTGGAAGCTCAAGGTATTGGACCTTCGGAAACTATTCCCTCAGATGGGTCCGGAGCCGCTGAGCAGGCATTGGCTTCTGAGGGTGTTTTCAGACCTACTCAATTATACATTAAAGCGACTTCAGCTACAAAGGCAAAGACTAAAGCATCTTTGAAGACGAAGAAACAAGTACAACAGCCTCATGGTCAGGCCTCCATGCCCAAAAAACAAATGCTCAAAATGGCCGAAGACTTAATTACTTTGATCAGGGGTTCCCATCCCCCTCCTGATAAGAGGCCTAGGCAAGAGACAGAATATAAATCTTCAGATCAGGTTTCCATTTCTTCAGATTCCTCTTCTGATCAGGAATACTCTCTTCCTCCCTATGAGGATTCTGATGCTGAAGAATCTATCCCTTCAGCCTCTCCTCCTGAGGATTACTCTTGGGGAAACCTTGCATACCATTAGGGAACATTTCCACTGGGAGAGTCAAGATTATTCTGAATCTAAGAAAAGGCTCAGGGACTTCCTTTTATTCCCACAACACAGGCCCCTAGCTATTCCGCCTGTGTTAGGCATTGTAGATAATGTATTTTCAGTGTCCAGTCTGACCCCTGACTCCTTACCTCAAGCTCCTGTTAAGCCGGACAGGTACTACAGGGGTGCCTGACTCTCATAAATTCCTTTTCAAGAACCCTGCTGCTGACCCAGAAACTATTTCTCAGGGTCCCAATGGGGTCAAGGCATCCACTGCAAAAAACCCTACCCCCTCCGACAGGGATTCTAGGGCATTAGACAGATGGGGAAAGAAGATTTACACATCTTCTACCTTGGCTATAAGGGCTTTAAATTGTCAGTTTCATATGCTCAAATATCAGCAATATATTATGTCACTGCTTAAACAGAAAATGTTGATAAATTCTGAAGGTGCAGAAAACAAAGAAATGCAGGATTTATTGCATGCAGCTGAGCAAGTTGGAAAGCATACTTTGCAATGTGGTTTTGATTCCTT
The DNA here is from genome assembly GCF_019279795.1 of Protopterus annectens. Taxonomy (NCBI): domain Eukaryota; kingdom Metazoa; phylum Chordata; order Ceratodontiformes; family Protopteridae; genus Protopterus; species Protopterus annectens. The sequence goes on from NC_056749.1 coordinate 749,689,858, forward strand.
GGAGGCCTCCTGCAGGACCGCTGACATGGGTGCTGTCATTAGGAGTCATGCTTGGTTAAAGGAACAAAATTTACCAGATCATGTTAAAGTAAAATTATTAGATGCTCCATTACAGCATGATACTTTGTTTGGTGTTAAAGCAGAAGAGGTGTTAAAGAAAATGGAGGACAAAGCTAAATCTATGCAAACAGTCAAGGATTTCTTACAGGTACAGCCTCCATGATTTAGCAGACACTGGCCTACAAAGAATTGGTCCTTTCCAGTGTCAGACAGACCACAAAGGGGCAGATACAGACCCCCAAGAGGCAGATCCCAGCCCCAAGGTTCATACAGGCCTAAACAATGAGGTGCTTCTACCTCCAGAAGGGGAGAAGACAAATCACAGCCTTACAGGAAACAGTCCTAATGACTCCCCCCTGCCTGCGCCAAGCACTTGGCTTCTGACAGCACCTTTAGGGGGAAAACTAGCACTTTTTTCTCCAAATTGGCACATAATAACCCAGGACAAATGGGTCTTAGACATAGTGGCAAGGGGCTACAAGTTTCACTTTCATACCCTGCCAAGGGCAAACGGTTGGCCAGACCTACCAAAAAAACAATGGCAGAGGCACAAAAACAAGTCTCATCCCTCATGGACATGAGGGCCATTCAACAAGTACCGGAACAAGACAAGGAACAAGGATTTTATTTAAGACTGTTCTTGGTACCCAGAAAGGACAAAGCCTGGAGACCAATACTGGACCTATCTATTCTAAACACATGTCTGGATATACCAAAATTCAAAATGTTGACCTTGCAGCAGCTTCTGCCCATGCTGGGCAAGAAAGCTTGGCTTGTGACTTTAGACCTAAAAGAGGCATACCTGCATGTCCCAATCAGACAAACATGCAGAAGATACCTCAGATTCAAAGCTGGCTCAATGCACTACCAATTCTCTGCACTGCCCTTTGGCTTATCTAATGCGCCCAGGGTCTTCACAAAGTGCCTGGCACCAGTAATTGCATTTTGCAGACAGAGGAATACAAATATATCCTTACTTGGACGACTGCCTCATACAAGCAGAGAACATGGACATTCTACTACAGCATCCGGCGTTTGTAAAGAGATTACTACCATGCCTAGGGTACACAGTCAACGAACAAAAATCAAAACTAGTACCCTCTCAAGAGATAATATTCCTGGGTGCAAGCTTAAATACAACTGCCCAGATGGCTTATCTCACACCAGACAAACAAAGGCAACTGACTACCTATTTCAAACTTTTGGCAACAAAGGCCCGGTTAACTGCAAGAAAAATTCTGCAGGCTTTGGGCTTTATGGCATCCTGCATTCTACTAATTCCATATGCAAGACTGCATATGAGGAAACTTCAATGGTACCTAAAAAGTGTTTGGACTCAGCATTGCCACAGCCTGGAAACAATAATTACTCTCATTTCCTGCCTGCAACAGGAGTTTCGATGGTGGGCGAAGGCCTGTCGCCAGAACAAGGGACAGCCATTCACCTTACTCCCAGCCAGACAGACATTGACAACGGATGCATCAGATTATGCCTGGGGGGCACACATGGCAGGAAGATGTATTCAAGGCACATGGTCCGCCAACCAAATGCATCTACATATCAATCAAAAAGAGATGCTAGCTGTTCAGAATGCCCTGACAGCCCTCAAGGACCTACTTCATCCGGGACAACTACTGATAGACAGACAATACCACAGTCATGTGGTACATAAGCAGAGAGGCACTCATTCTTGCCCCCTTTGCTGACTAGCCATGACTTTGTGGGACACAGCATTGACTTACCAAGTACATCTGCAGGCACAATTCCTGCCAGGAAAGATAAATACTCTGGCAGATGAACTAAGCAGAAACCTCATGGATCCCCACGAGTGGAAATTGGATCCACAAGTCTTCAGCATGATAAGGAAATGGAGATGCCCGGATATAGATCTATTTGCCTCACCTCGCAACTACCAAATAAAGAGATTCTGCACAAGGACTTATCACAGACAAGCATGGAAAGTGGATGCCGTATCTTTCAGCTGGAAAAACTTAACAGTATATGCCTTTCCTCCACTGCCTCTCCTCCCCAAGGTACTCCTAAAGGTCAAACAAGAGAAGCCAAAAATTATACTGATTGCCCCAGACTGGCCCCTCCAGTACTGGTATCCAATCCTAAGGAACTTGTCTCAATGCCCAGCCTAGTCCTTACCTCAAATACCTCACCTACTGTCCCAACAAAACAATCAGATCCTGCACAGCCATCGCAAGACCTTAAATCTGGCAGCATGGCAGATAATGTAGTCATACAAAACGCACTTCTCACTAAAGCGGTGATGGATGTCATTTTGGAGGCCAGGAGGCCTAGTACTAGAAAATCCTATGCTGGAAAATGGAAGAGATTCTGTTTCTGGAACCAGGCACAAGGAATTGACACAGCAGTACCAAATATTCCTCAGATTTTGCAGTACTTTACTGAGATGCCGGACAAAGGCCTATCCTTTTCATCAATTAAAATTCATGCCTCTGCCATTTCAGCTCATTACAACACAGAGCCACCAATTTTTTCTCATCCTTTGTTAAGGCAATACCTCAGAGGAGCCAAAAACTTAAGGCCTCCAATGAGATCACCAATACCTGCATGGGACCTCAATTATGTTTTGGAAAAACTCACTCTGCCCCCTTTTGAGCCAACCGCTACAGCTGATATAAAATTTTTATCTTGGAAAACAGCTCTGCTCCTAGCAATAACCTCTGCAAGGCGAGTCTCAGAGCTACAGGCACTCATGGCTGTGGAACCTTTTATCATTTTTTATCCAGACAGGGTTTCTCTGATAACAAACCCGACATTTATGCCTAAGGTAGTATCCAGTGTGGCCCTTAACCAAACTATTCATCTGCCTACTTTTTATCCAAACCCACAGAATAAGGGGGAGAGAATTCTGCATTCTTTGGACATACACAGACAGCTACGCTTCTACTTGAACAGAACCAAAGCTTTCAGAAAGACTGAGCAACTACTAGTGGCATATGCTGCAGGATCACAAGGAAAGGCCATTTCAAAGCAGACTATCTCAAAGTGGATAGGCCACTGCATTCGTTTCTGCTATTCACAACATGGCAAGCCAGTGCCTAAGGGCATTAGGCCACATTCAACCAGAGCAGCAGCCACTTCAGCAGCCTTCTTCAGGTGAGTACCAACCAAAGACATTTTAGAGCCTGCTACCTGGAGTTCAGTGCACACATTTACAAAGCACTATCATTTGCCACTCTACTCTAAATCCAGGGCAGGCTTTGCCACTGCAGTTTTGCATGGCCTCATAGCCGCTCCTAATGCTATTTAGCTCCAGCCTCCCATCCATAGCTTTGGGATTCAACCCAAGTGTAATGACTGCAACAGTGAAACACGAAGAACATAGTACAGTTGTGTACACTTACCATAAATGTAGATGTTTGAGTGTATTCACTGTTGCAGTCCAGGTTACCCACCCACCACCCCCCATCTCTTTGCTGGAACTTATCTACACTTCTCTAATCTATACAACCTATGTGGTGTATTTGCTTGTAGATGAAGGTATTATATTTTTTTGGTGCATGCATGTTATATTGGCATATTTTTAGCCTACCCTTTTGGGGGCACCTGACATCTGGGGCAAGAAAAACTGAAGAAAATGGCATCGGCTACATCTTTTATACCCCTGGCGCAGTGACGTCAGGGAAGAGGTGACAGCAGCCGACGCCGGACCTAGACTTTGGAATTCAGGCCGACTGAGGGTAGCTTGCCAGCAGGATAACCCAAGTGTAATGACTGCAACCGTGAATACACTCGAACATCTACATTTATGGTAAGTGTACACAACTGTACTTTCTCTGTGGTTCTTTCAACCCACGTACTATACGTCGTAGAGCTAGGATCTTGTTCAAGCATTTTGGAGTTTGGCGTAAGTTTGTCGGTATGGCGTCTTCTGGTCTCCTGACTTCATATGTTCTTAAGAAGTGCAAGGATAAGGGCTGCGACAGGCTAAGGGTCAAATTAGCTGACGACGTCCTTGTTAAGTTGGTTGTTGGCCTAGCGGTAGTCAGTGAGGCGGGTCCTTTGCCCCTGCAGTCCACGGATGTTCAGCAGCAGGTGTCTGCGGGGACCTTTCCTGAGTCCTCCATACCCCAGACTTCCACTTCGTCTTCTGACCCTCTGCCAGACTCAGCATCTGATGGATCCGGAGCCACTAAACAGGCGCTGGTATCTAAGGCTTCTTTTCTTCGCCCGGAGTCCATATCCAGACCGACTACCTTGATTCAGACTTCTGTGGTGGCTAGGCCTCCTGAGTCCCTCCGGCTTTCTAGCAGGCCTTCCAGCCGAAAATCTACTCCAAAGCAGGCGCCTGCCTCCCCTCAAATGCCTCCGTTTCAGATGATTAAAATGGCTAGTGATCTCTTGACTGTTATCAGGGGCTCTCAGCCACATCCTTCTAAGAGGGCCAGGGAATTGTCCCAGAAGTTTTGTCTGCCTCTGACTCTGTGGTTTCCATGTGGTTTCCATCAACTCTGCTGATGAAGAGGGAAACTCTCAGCTTTTTCTGGTTTTGAGGATTCTGATGCAGAAGACTCAATCCCTTCTGCCTCCCTCCAGAAGATTATTCTTTTGGAGATGCTCTGAATACTCTTAGGTAGCATTTTAAATGGGAATGTCAGGACTACCCTCAGTCTAAGAAACGGATTAGGGAATTCTTGGATTTGCCACAGCATAAGCCTTTGGCTATTCCTCCTGTTTTGGAAGTTTTTGATTATGTTTTCATGGAGAATTCTTTGACTCCTAATTCTGTTCCTCCTGCTTCCAGAAAGCCTGACAGGTATTACCTGATTCTCATCGGTTTCTTTTCAAGAATCCTACTTCTGATCCAGAGGTTGTTTCTCAGGGCCCTAAGGGTGTTAAAGCCACGGTTGCTAAAAATTCTGTTCCTTCTGACAGGGAATCTAGGGCATTGGATAGATGGGGTAAAACTGTTTATACTTCTTCCATCATGGCTGTTAGGTCTGTTAATTGTTTTTTTCATATGCTTAAGTATCAGCAGCATACTTTGGAGGCTATTAAAGCTAAAATTGCTGGTGTTCTTTCCCTGATAGAGAGTAAGGACATGCAAAATTTATTGAATTATGCGACTCTTGTCACTAAACATTCTCTACATTGTGGTTTTGACACACTGGAGGTTTCTTGCAGGGCAGCAGCTACTGGTTCTGTCATTAGAAGACATGCTTGGCTCAGGGAACAGCCCCTTTCTGAACCTGTCAAGTCGAAATTACTCAATGTGCCTTTGCACAAGGACAGTCTTTTTGGTAGCAAAGCAGAAGAGATGTTGAAAATGTTGGAGGATAAGGCCAAATCTATGCAAACTGTTAAGGACTTTCTGCAAGTTCAGCCTCCTCGTTTTAGTAGACATTACCCTTCTAAGAATTGGTCTTTTCCTGACTCTAGTAAACAGGGTCACACTACGCCTACGGGTTACAGGTCTTCTAGGGGACAAACTTCCTCACCTCAAAAGGCTAAACACTGGCATGCTTCCTCTTCAGAGTCGGGGAGTTCTAAGCAGACTTCCCAGAGCAAACATTCCCAATGACTCCGGCCTTCCCCTGCCTGCCTCTGCGGGCCCAGGGTTTCCTTTGGGGGGGGGGAGGTTAGCCATTTTTGAATGTCTGGTTCACCATCACAGATGACAAATGGGTGCTCAAAATAGTATCCCAAGGCTACAAGTTCTCTTTCACACCTTCCCTGTCCACCAAGGATACCCATATACCCCCCAAATCAAAGGGCAGAAGCAGAAAAACAAGTTTCTTCTTTGCTAAACCTGGGAACAATAGAGCCATTTCCTGCACTACCGATAGGCCATGGTTTCTACTCAAGACTTTTCCTGGTTCCCAAAAAAGGGGGCACCTGGCACCCTATTCTGGATTTGTCCATTCTGAACACTTTTCTGGTGATTTCCAAATTCAGAATGCTCACTCTTCAGCAGTTGCTGCCAGTGCTGGCCAAGGATTCCTGACAGGTGACTTTGGATCTCAAAGAAGTTCATCTGCACATCCCAGTAAGGGAAAGCTGCAGGCAGTTCCTTCGCTGCAGGCAGTTCCTTTGCTGCAGGCAGTTCTTTCGCTGCAGGCAGTTCCTTCGCTTCAGGGCGGGGAAGGCACTTCCAGTTCTCTGCACTGCCCTTTGGCTTATCTACTGCTCCCAGAGTTTTTACAAAATGCCTGGCTTCAGTCATTGCTTTTTGCAGGCAAAGAAGCATTCAAATTTACCCTTACTTGGACGATTGTCTTATTCAGGCAAACTCTCCAGAGCAACTTCTAAAGGATTTGGACTTTGTAAAGAACCTTCTCATATCTTTGGGCTTACACCATCAATGAAAAGAAGTCAAAATTGGTACCCACCAGGGAGATTGTATTCCTAGGAGCGAGCCTGAACACAGCCGTCCAGATGGTATTCCTCCCTCAAGAGAAACAAATGGATCTTTCGAATTATTTCAAAAATTTGGCAAGCATGACTCAGCTCTCTGCAGGGCAATTCCTGCAAGCCCTGGTATTCATGGCTTCATGTATTCTGATGATTCCATATGCCAGACTACATATGAGGAAAATACAGTGGTACCTCAAAAACCTTTGGTGTCATCACACTCAGGATTTGGACTTGATACTTCCTCTGATTCCTTGTCTGCAGGCATAGTTCCTTTGGTGGGCGACGGCCTGTGCACAGAACAAAGGCCTGCCTTTCTGTCCACCTCCTGTCAGCCAGACTCTTATCCACAGATGCCTCGGACTACGCTTTGGGAGTACATCTATAGGGCAGATGCATTTAGGGGACTTGGAACTCTCAACAGGTTCATTTGCACATAATTCTGAAGGAATTGATGGCAGTCCAGCAGGCCTTGATGGCTTTCAAGCATCTTCTCTCTCCTGGTACTCTTCTGGTCAGGACAGACAACACCACAATTATGTGGTACATCAGCAAGCATGGAGGGACTCGCTCTTACCCCCTGTGCAGACAAAGCATGATACTATGATCCATAGCAGCTTCCATGGGCATTCATCTGATAGCTCAGTTTCTTACAGGGAGGCTCAACACCTTGGCAGACCGGTTGAGCAGCAGGTCCTGGATCCGCAAGAGTGGAAACTAAACAAGACCATCTTCTATCCCATCATTCAGTGTTGGGGCACTCCCCAGGTGGAGCTCTTCTCATCTCATTTCCAGCCAACCTTCTTCCAACCTTTTGCACCAGGGATCATCACAACAAAGCTTGGAAAGTGGATGGCTCTGTTCTTCCTCCTGGACACAGCTCTTGATCTATGCATTCCCTCCAATGCCTCTTCTTCCCAGAGTGCTGTTAAAGATAAGGGACGAAAAACCAAGGGCCATCATCATAGCTCCAGACTGGCCCAGACAACATTGATATCCACTAGTTCGCAGACTCTCCCAGTCTCAGCTTTGGCATCTTCCCCTGATACCAGATCTTTTGGTTCAGGAGGGGGGAAAAATTCTGCATCCTCATCTTCAGCTTCTGCATTTGGCAGCTTGGCTCATAATTTAAACCTTTCCCAACAGGTGGTTGAGGTCCTTCATGAGGCCTAGCACTAGGAAATCTTACGCAGGTAAGTGGAAAAGATTCTCCATTTGGATGCGGACTAGAGGGGAAGACCCTGCTCGACCTACTCTTCCTCTTATTCTTGAGTATCTGGCAGGCTTGTTTAATGGTGAACTTTCCTTTTCTTCTATCAAGATCCATGTTTCAGCTGTTTCTGCTCATTGTTCCTTTGAGCATCCCATTTTCTCCCATCCCTTGATGAAACAGTTCCTTAGGGGGGGGGGGGGCTAGCAATTTAAAGCCTCCCAGAAGGGCACCTACTCCTGCTTGGGATCTCAATTTTGTTCCTGAGAAACTTACTCTGCCTCCTTTTGAACCAGATGCCTCAGCAGACCTGAAGTTTCTCTCCTGGAAAACTGCCTTTCTTTTGGCTATTATTTCAGCTAGAAGAGTTTCTGAGCTGCAGGCCTTAATGGCAGTAGAGCCTTTTATCTTCCATGTGGATCGGGTTTCTCTTCGAACTAATCCCTCCTTTATGTCTAAGGTGGTTTCTAGCCTGCCTCTTAACCAGTCTATCCACCTGCCTACCTTCTTCCCTAATCCTCAAAATAAAGGGGAAAGGTTACTGCATTCCCTGGATGTGCATAGACAGCTTAGACTTTACCTGGATAGGACTAAACCTTTTCGAAAGTCGGATCGGTTGTTGGTCAGTTTTGCTGCTGGAGCTCAGGGCAAAGCTATTTCTAAACAGACCATTTCTAAGTGGATTGCTCATTGTATTCACTTTGTTACTTACAGTATGGCAAGGTTCCTCCTTAGAGTGTTGGGACCCATTCTACTAGGGCAGCCTCTACCTCAGCAGCTTTTTTAAGAGGTGTGCCTACTAGGGTCATACTGGAAGCAGCTACCTGGACTTCTGTCCGCACTTGCACTAAACATTACAATTTGCCCTTGTTTTTTAAGTCCAGTGCTGGTTTTGCCACTGCAGTGTTGCAGGGCATCCTTACCAACCCTTAAATAGTGGGTGTTCCTCCTCCCTTTTGTTTTTTTTTACTGGGCTTTGGGAATCGACCCATTTTGTAAGGACTGCAACAGTGAAACACTATGAACATAGTACAGTTGTGTACACTTACCATAAATGTAGATCTTCGAGTGTATTCACTGTCGCAGTCCTGGTTTCCATCCCTCCTTTTTTCCTAGGGCACAGACTGGATTTTTCTTTTCCTGGTCTAGCTTTTGGGGGGGGGGGGGGCTCCTGACAGTTAAGGCAAGAAAAACTGAGGAAATGGCGTCAGCTGCCTTCCTTTGTACCTGACGTCAGGCCTGAACCGAAGGCAGCTGATGTCATATACCAAGGACTTTGGTATTCTGGCCGACTGTGGGCTACCGGGAGCCGGATAACCCATTTTGTAAGGACTGTAATAGTGAATACACTAACATCTATATTTATGGTAAGTGTACACTACTGTTCTTTCTCTGCACTTCCCTTTGGCTTATCCACTGCTCCCAGAGTTTTCACAAAATGCCTGGCTCCAGCCATTGCCTTTTGCAGACAAAGAAATGTTCAGATTCACCCCTACTTGGACGACGATTCGGGCAGACAGTCAGGAAAAACTGTTGCAGCACCTGACATGTGTAAAGGACCTATCCTCAGTGGGGTACACTATCAATGAAAAGAAATCCAAACTAGTCCCCAGTCAAAAAAACTGTATTCCTGGGAGCAAGCTTGGACACAGCATCCCAAATGGCATTCCTTACTCCAGGAAAACAAGCCTGTCTGACAGGCTACTTCTCTCAAATGGCCACCATAACCCAATTGTCTGCAAGGAAAATCCTGCAAGCTGTAGGATGTCCTTCATGGATGCATCTGCAGTCATAACAACTGGGTTGTCCTGTCGTCAGGCAGCCCTTCGGTCGGCCGGATTCCAAAGTCCGGGTCCGGCTTCGGCTGATGTCGCACTTCACCCGACGTCATCTCTGCTGGTCTTCGGGTATAAAGGCATCAGCCGACGCCATTTTCTTCAGTCTTTCTTGCCGTGGCGCCAAGCAGAAGCTGTTCGCAAGTGCCGGTCGGTCAGATCCAGAGATTACTACTACCGAATACTCCTTCGAAGACTTCTAAAAGCTAAGTACCCCATTGGGGACTCTTTCTTGCCTCAGCCGATGTCAGAAAAAGTCAATAACTGTTTAACTTGTGGGAAACAAATACCTCATAAAGATTTCCACTCTTACTGTTTGCCTTGTTTAGGCCCAGACCACGTCGTAGCAGCCTGTTCGGCCCGTGCTTCTTTCAACCGACGAACGCTTAGACGTCGGTCGGAGTTTGCTGACCAGTTTTTCGGCTCTCAATTTGCGTACATTACGCCGCCGGATCCTCCGCTACCCAAATTGTTAAAAACGCAAAGAAAAGACCGACACTCGCGGTCTGCGGTTTCGGCCGAAACCATGGTTAAGCAAACCGCGAGTGTCTCGGTTTCGGCCGAAACCGAGAAAACTGATCGGAGTACAGCCGAATCAATGACTACTACTGAGGTTCCGGTTACCTTACTTGAATCGGCCTCAGAAATTTTACCTACTACAGTGGTTACTAGTGACTTATCAGACACCATCCCTTTGGATGTCTCTACCCCAGCACGTGGTGCTGCTAGGCCTCCTGCAGCCATGTCTATTAAGGCCTTCGCCAGGGCTAAAGCAGCCAAATCTAAGTCAGTGCCTGTTAAACCCCCCTCAACCAGGCCCACTTCTAGTTCACAAATGCTTACTCTGGCAGAAGATTTAATATCCTTAATTAGGGGATCTCAATCTCACCCAGACAGGGCCTCTCAGCCCCCAGAAAAGAGACCTAGAGCAGAGCCCCTCGAGCCTGTGTCCTCGGATGATTCTGCGGAAGACTCAGATATTACAGACCAGCCAGAGGCTCCTTTCTCCAATTTTGAGGACTCAGATGCTGAAGAATCCATTCCAGCTGCTTCCCCACCAGAAGAATTCTCCTTTGGGGAAACCTTACATGCCATGAGAGAACAATTCCAATGGCAGGAACAGGATTTTTCAGACTCCAGAAAAAGACTTAGGACTTTTCTGCACCTACCACAACACAGGCCCTTAGCTATACCTCCTGTCCTCTCTATTGTGGACGATGCATTTAATGATGTTTGCACTGCACCAGATTCTTTACCTCCAGCACCTGCCAAACCGGATAGATTTTACAGGGTGCCAGACACTCATCATCACCTATACAAGGCCCCTCTTGCAGACCCCGAAACTATATCCCAGGGCCCTAAGGCAGTAGCCTCAACCACAGCAAAAAACCCTATTCCTTCTGAAAGGGAAGCCAGGTCTTTAGACAGATGGGGCAAAAAGGTTTACACCTCTGCTACTCTCTCAGCTAGAGCTTTAAACTGTCAGTTTCACATGATACAATACCAAGAGTTTATGCTTGATCAGTTAACTAAAAAGCTATCCTCTGATGACTCTATAGATAAGAAAAATCTATTAGAAATGGTAAATAACATACAACAGGTTAGTAACCATTCCTTAAAATGTGGCTATGATGCACTGGAGGCTTCATTTAGATCAGCCATGACTGGCACAGTGATAAGAAGACATGCATGGTTGAAGGAACAAGTTTTACCGGATCATGTTAAAGCTAAGTTATTAGATGCTCCTATGGATAAGACCAGTTTGTTTGGTACACCTGCCCAGCAGGTAATAAAGAAAATGGAAGAAAAGGCAAAATCTGTACAAACGGTTAAAGATTTCTTGCAGGTTCAGCCCCAAGGTTTAGCAGGAACTGGCCTGCCAAAATTGGTCCTTTCCTGACCCCACAAGATCCCAAAGGGGCAGGAATAGACGCTCCAGAGGCAGAAATCAATCTAGAGGGGGTGCCTACAGAGGACGACAGTGGCAAGGTAATAACAGAGCCACAGGCACAGCCACTACCACTACAACAGGGCAATCACAGTGACTTGATTCTAACTCCGCCTACCAGGGAACAAATAGCAGCACCCTTAGGCGGAAAATTAACCTTATTTTCAAAGAACTGGCACTATATCACAAAAGACAAGTGGATTTTGCAAACCATAGACCAAGGTTACCGGTTCCACTTCCACACTATACCAGTCAAAAGAGGAATGCCAAACCTACCTCCAAATCAAAAAACAGAAGCTCTACAGCAGATAATGCAATTAACAAAGATGAGAGCTGTGGAAAGAGTACCAATAACAGAACAAGGCAAAGGATTCTACTCCAGACTATTCCTAGTTCCAAGAAAGGAAAAAAGTTGGAGACCTATTCTCGATCTGTCCACCTTAAACACATGCATCATTGTCCCAAAATTCAAGATGCTGACCCTACAGCAACTTCTTCCCATGCTGGGCAAGGAGTGTTGGCTGGTAACTCTAGATCTCAAGGAGGCATACCTGCACGTCCCCATTCGACCAATTTGCAGAAGATACCTCAGATTTCTTGCAGGATCAGAGCACTATCAATTCTCAGCATTGCCCTTTGGCTTATCTACTGCGCCCAGAGTATTCACAAAATGCCTGGCATCAGTAATCGCCCACTGCAGACTACAGGGAATCCAAATTTATCCATACCTGGACGACTGCCTGCTACAAGGGGACAACAAAAGCAAGCTGACAACAGATTTACAAAGGGTCATTTACTTGCTACAAGCACTGGGATACACAGTCAATTTGCAAAATCAAGGCTGATTCCATCCCAAACAAGGACATTCTTGGGCTGAATTGGACACAGTAAAACAAATGGCATTCCCAACTGCAGAAAAACAAAAGATCTCCTCTTTACTTCTTGGCACTAACAAACCACAGCAAACTAACAGCAAGAAAAGTTCTGCAGGCCTTGGGCTTCATGGCATCATGCATAATCTTGGTTCCACATGCCAGACTACATATGAGAAAACTACAGTGGTACCTAAAGAATTTATGGTCCCAACACAGGCACAGCCTAGAAGCAGAAATTCCACTAATTCCATGCCTAAAACAGGAGTTCCTATGGTGGGCTCAAGCATGCCAGTCAAACCCAGGCTTACCCTTTCACAAATATCAAGCAAGCCAAACCATCACAACAGACGCCTCAGACCTAGGATGGGGGGCTCACATGCTGGACAAATGCGTGCAAGGATTGTGGACAGGACCAGCTTCACCTGCACATCAACCTAAAAGAAATGCTGGCAGTAAAACTGGCAATCCAAAAATTCAGACCATTTCTCAAAGAAGGCCATTTGATGATAAGGACAGACAACACCACAGTCATGTGGTACATCAACAAACAGGGAGGCACTCATTCATACCCCTATGCAGAATGACTTTGGACCTATGGTACCTGGCACACAGCTACAACAACCAGTAACAGGCAATGTTTTTACCGGAAAGGAGAACACTCTAGCAGACATGTTAAGCAGAACCACCTCGGATGCTCACGAATGGATGCTACACCGACATCTTCAAGACTATCGCAAAGAAATGGGGAATGCCACAGATAGATCTATTCGCTTCCCTCTCAACCACCAGCTCAAAAATTCTGCACAAGGACATTCCATCCACTTGCATCGAAGTGGATTCGCTCTCCTTCAGCTGGAAAGGCCTGACAGCATATGCATTCCCACCTCTTCCCTTGATACACAAGGTATTACTAAAAATCAAGGAGGAACGTCCAAGGATAATCCTGATAGCTCCAAACTGGCCAAGACAACACTGGTACCCATTGCTGAGGAGCATGTCTCGGGACAAAATGTGGTCAATACCCTTGATGCCTTTGATGTTAACTCAGAACAACTACAGCATCATGCATCCAAACCTAAAAACGTTGCAGCTGACTGCATGGCACATCACATAGCAGCAACTATTCCAGATCTCTCCCAAAGGGTTAAAGACATTATCCTTGAAGCCCGCAGACCTTCAACAAGAAGAAACTATGCAGGGAAATGGAAAAGGTTTGTCATTTGGAGTGCTGAAAGAGGAAGGATGTGTCAATATAGATATGGCTAACATTCTGGAGTACTTGGCAGAGCTTCTACATACAGGCCTGTCCTATTCCTCCATCAAGATACATGCATCAGCTATTTCAGCAGAATACAGCTTTGATCCACCTGTCTTCTCACATCCTCTACTCAGGCAGTTCCTCAGAGGGATCAAGAATGTAAAACCTCCTAGGAAACCACCACTGCCAGCTTGGGATTTGAACTTTGTGCTAGAAAAGTTGACACTGCACCTTTTGAACCAGCAGCAACAGCAGACCTACAGCATCTTTCATGGAAAACTGCTTTCCTACTGGCAATAACCTCAGCAAGGAGGGTTTCTGAACTTCAGGCCCTAATGGCAGTACAACCCTTCCTAATCTTCCACCAAGACAGAGTGTCCATGAGGACTAATCCTACATTTATGCCTAAGGTGGTATCCAGAGTGTCCTTAAACCAGGCAATCCACCTACCTACCTTCTTCCCCAACCCACAAAACAGAGGGGAAAGAATGCTGCATACCTTGGATGTACACAGACAGCTACGCTACTACCTGGACAGAACAAAAAGTAACAGAAAAACTGACCAGCTTTTGTAGCCTATGCAACAGGAAGGGAAGGAAAAGCAATTTCCAAACAGACAATCTCCAAATGGATAGGAAATTGCATACGATTCTGTTACTCCTTCCATGGAAAACCAATTCCACAGAACATACGACCTCATTCTACAAGAGCAACAGCCACTACCACAGCCTTCTTACGAGGAGTGGCAACCAAGGACATTATTGAGGCGGCTACTTGGACCTCCGTGCATACATTTGCCAAGCATTATAATTTACCTCTGTATTCCAGATCCCGAGCAGGGTTTGCCACTGCTGTACTGCAAGGGATCCTAACCACACCATAATCTATTCTTCCTCCTCCCTAGTTGGCTATGGTATTCTACCCAGTTGTTATGACTGCAGATGCATCCATGAAGGACATAGTACAGTTTTGTACCTACCATAAATGTAGATGTCCGAACTGGATAGCATCTGCAGTCAGGATTACCCTCCCTCCTTCCCTCTGTGGTACTCCTAGGTATTTACCCTCCTAATAGCTAGCTGGTGGGGAGTCTTTTATGGTGTATTTGTTTGTATATATGTACATACATGCTTATTTTTTGTGTTTGCCTTCTATCCTTTGGGGAACATTGGCATTTTTACCCAAACTTTAGCCTTCCAAGAGGGCAACTGGCATCTGGGGCAAGAAACACTGAAGAAAATGGCGTTGGCTGATGCCTTTATACCCGAAGACCAGCAGAGATGACGTCGGGTGAAGTGCGACATCAGCCGAAGCCGGACCCGGACTTTGGAATCCGGCCGACCAAAGGGCTGCCTGACGACAGGACAACCCAGTTGTTATGACTGCAGATGCTATCCAGTTCGGACATCTACATTTATGGTAGGTACAAAACTGTACTATTCATGGCCTCCTGCATTCTATTAATTCCATATGCGAGACTGCATATGAGGAAGCTTCAGTGGTACTTAAAAAGTCTTTGGTGCCAAAATTCTCAGGACCTGAAAACTATCATACCTTTGATTCCTTGTCTAAGGAGCGAGTTCCTTTGGTGGGCGGCAGCAGCATGCAACCACAACAAGGGACTTCCGTTTACACAACCCCACGCCGCCCAAACCCTAACCACAGACACATCAGATTATGCCTGGGGTGCACATTTGGAAGGCAGGTGCCACTAGAGCCCAAATCAAATTCATCTGCACATCAACCAGAAAGAGATGCTAGCTGTTCAGCATGCTCTTAACAGCTTTCAGATCCGTACTCTCTCTCTCTGGGGCCTCTTCTAATCAAAACTGACAACACCACAGTGATGTGGTACATCAACAAGTAGGGGGGTACCCACTCTGCAGGCTAGCCATGACCCTTTGGAACACTGCCTCAGCCATGCATATTCACCTCCAAGCCCAATTCCTGCCAGGCAACCAAAACTCTCTGGCAGACAACTTAAGCAGAAATCTTCTAGATACACATGAGTGGCAATTAAACCACAACACCTTCAGCCTTGTGACCCAGAAATGGGGTACCCTGAAGGAGGACCTATTTGCCTCTCTCTACAACCACCAGCTCAACAAATTCTGCACCAGGGAACCTCACAGCAAAGCCTGGAAAGTGGATGCCCTGTCCTTCCACTGGGAAAACCTCTCAATCTATGCACCCCCCCCCTTTCCTCTTCTTACCAGAGTACTACTCAAAATAAGGGAGGAGAGCCCAAGGGCAATCCTGATTGCCCCAGACTGGCCACGCCAGCACTGGTAACCATTACTGTGCAGTCTGTCTCCATTGCCTCCGTGGCCCCTCCCTCAGATTCCAACTCTCCTGACTCAGCAGGAGGGAGAGATGTTCTTCGTGTTTCACTGTTGCAGTCATTACATTTGGGTAATCTGCTGGCAGGTTGCCCTCAGTCGGCCTGAATTGTCTTGGGTCCTGCGTCGGTTGCTGTCTTCTCTTCCATGATGTCAGGGGTATAAAACATGCATCCGACGCCATTTTCTTCAGTCTTTCTTGCCGCGTGGTGCCCGAAGCAGAAGCAATTCACAAGTGCCGGTCGGCCGACTACTAAAATATTCGAGTTTGAGTTTCAGAACTGAAGTCTTCACTAAGCAAGTACCCGTTGGGAAACTTTTTCTTGCTTTTTACCGATGTCAGAAAAAGTTAATAATTGTATTACTTGTGGAAAGCAAATACCTCATAAGGATTTCCATTTATACTGTATTCCTTGCCTAGGCCCTGATCACAACGTCCCTGGCTGTCGGTTTTGTGCTAGATTTAACCAATGCACTATTAAACGTTGGTATATTTTTGCATCAAAGTATTTTGGAAACAGATTTATCTACTCAGAAATGTCGGATAGCAATCAGACTACCGGAGTACATAAAAAAAGGCAAAGAAAAGGACAGAGAAAGGCAGTCGAGATCCAAAACCAATGTCAAAGCTTCTCCTAAGCCAGTCGCCGGTTCGCCGGTACTCAGTGAGGCGCTTTCGCAGCCCCTGATACCCGCTACCTTCGAGTTGCAGGGCTCTACCGACACCCATGTGGAGTCCGACATGCCGCAAGATACTCAAGGTATTGGACAGACGGTTATATCTCCCTTGGATGGGTCCGGAGCCGCTGAGCAGGCACCGGCTTCTGAGGGTGTATTCAGACCTCAACATTTGTATATCAAACCGACGTCAGCTGCAAAACCAAAGACAAAAGCAACTTTTAAAACTAAAAAATGACGCCTGAGCCAGGTGCACAGGCCTCTATGCCTAAAAAACAGATGATCAAAATGGCTGAAGACCTTATTACCTTGATCAGGGGTACCCATCCCCCTCCTGATAAGAGGTCTAGGCAAGACGCTGATTATGAATCTTCAGATCAGGTTTCTGTTTCTTCTGATTCCTCTTCTGATCAGGAATTATCTATACCTCCCTATGAGGATTCTGATGCTGAGGAGTCTATTCCATCTGCATCTCCTCCTGAGGATTATTCATTTGAAGAAACCTTGCATACTTTGCGGGAGCATTTCCACTGGGAGAGTCAAGACTTCTCAGAATCAAAAAAGAGACTCAGGGATTTCCTTCTTCCTCATCACGCCTTTAGCCATTCCCCCCTGTTTTAGACATTGTGGATGATGTGTTTTCAGAGTCAAGCTTGATCCCTGAATCCTTACCTCCGGCTCCCAGTAAGCCTGACCGATATTACAGGGTCCCTGCATTCTTGCATCCACAATTGCACACCCTGACCTTGGCAGCCTGGCTTATTCCTTGATTTCTCCTCCAGTGGCCAGCCTAAGCAAGCAGGTCCTGGATGTTATATGTGAAGCCAGATGACCCAGTACTAGAAAATCCTATGCTGATAAGTGGAAAAGGTATTGTTCCTGGATCTAGACTAAAGGAGCTGAACCAGCACAGCAATCCTTACCTCCCATCCTGGATTACCTACAGACCTACTCCACAGGGACCTTTCCTTTTCTTCCATTAAAATCCATGCCTCTGCCATCTCTGCACATTACAGCACTGAGCCACTATCTCTTCTCGCACCCTCTCATCAAGCAGTTCCTGAGAGGGGCTAACAACTTAAGGCCACCAAGAATAGCTCCTACCCCTGCTTGGGACCTTAACTTTGTGCTGGAAAAGCTCACACACACACACACACACACACACACACACACACACACACACACACACACACACACACACACACACACACCTTTTGAGCATGCAGCTTCAGCAGAGTTAAAATTCCTCTCTTGGAAAACAGCCTTGCTTTTGGCCATCACTTCAGCTAGAAGAATAACTGAGCTACAAGCACTTATGGCTGTGGAACCCTTCATCATTTTTTATGCTGACAAGGTCTCCCTCAGGACTAACCCAACTTTCATGCCTAAAGTGGTGTCCAGTGTGGCTCTCAACCAATCTGTTAATTTGCCCACCTTTTTCCCCTAAACCTCAAAATAAGGGGGAAAGGATCCTGCACTCTTTAGATGTGCACAGACAGCTCAGATTCTACCTGGATAGGACTAAGCCCTTTAGGATATCTGACCACTTACTAGTCAGCTTTGCACCAGGGGCAGAGGGCACGACCATATCAAAACAAACCATCTCCAAATGGATAGCACACTGTATCCATTTCTGTTACAAACACCATGGAAAGCAACCCCCTCAGGGGGTCAGAACACATTCCATTAGGGCAGCTTCAACCTCTACAGCCTTTCTCAGAGGAGTCCCTACCAGGGACATTCTGGAAGCTGCAGCATGGAGGTCTGTTTATACCGTCACCGAACATTACCACCTGCCTTTGTTTTCCAAATCCAGGACAGGCTTTGAAACCGCAGTCCTGCAAGGCATACTAGCCAGCCCCAACTCTTCTTGACTGCCTCCACCCATTCTTCAGCTTTGGGAATCAACCCAAGTGTGATGACTGCAGCAGTGAAACACGAAGAGCATAGTGCAGTTGTGTACACTTACCATAATTGTAGATGTTCGAGTGTATTCACTTTTGCAGTCCTGGTTTTCCACCCTCCATACCCCTTGTCTCTTTCTCTCTTCCGCACTCCTTACAGGGCTATTGGTATTTACTTTTTACTGGTGTTATTACACCCATAACATGGCTTTCTGTTTGGGGGCTCCTGACATTTGGGGCAAGAAAAACTGATGTAATGGTGTTGGCTGCCTGTTTTTGTACCACTGACAACCTGACGACAGTCCTGAAGTGACAGTAACTGACACAGAAATACTAAGCCTCTAGTATTCGGGCCGAGTGAGGGCTACCCCTGGCAGGATAACCCAAGTGTGATGACTGCAACGGTGAATACACTGAAACATCTCCATTTATGTGTACACAACTGTACTTTGTCTGTGAACTTGGTTAGCAGAGGCCTTTGACGTTTGCTTTTACTTCATAGAAGTAGATGCCAAAAAGGAATGACCCTAGCACCGAGCCCTGGGGGACACTGCTTGTGACTGGCCTTTTTGTGGCGGTAGACTTGCCTTTCCTGACTACTTGTTTCCTGTCTTTGAGCCAGCTGGCTGTCCAATGGATGACATAGGGGTTACCTAATTTTATGAGCTTGTCTGCTATGCTTGAGTAGAGTATTGTCTTGAAGGTTTTGGCCAGGTGGAGGTAGGCAGTATGCACTGTTTTGCTCTTATCCACTGCTTTGGAGACCTACTCTAAGAAGTCCACCAGGTTAAGTAGACATGACCTGCCCTTGACAAAATCAAACTGGGTTGGATCTAATGTCTGAAGGTTTCTTATGTCATTACTTATGTCCATGATTATTTCCATGGCCTTACACATGAGGCTAGGCAGGCTTATGTGTTTGTAGATGTTCATCGTGCATACAGCTGCAGTAATCACAGATGGGTTTTCAGCCGTCAGGCGGTCCCTCGGTCGGCCGAATTCCAAAGTCTTGGTCCGGCGTTGGTTGTCGTCGCTTACTCTTCTGACATCAGTAAGACCAGAGTATATAAGACACAGCCGACGCCATGTTTTTCAGTCTTTTTTGCTGCGCGGTGCCCGAAGCAGAAGCAGTTCGCAAGTGCCGGTCTGCCAGCTCCTGAATTACGAAAAAATTGGAACCGAAGTCGTCTTTAAAGCTAAGTACCCCGTTGGGGAAACTTTTCTTGCCTCAGACCGATGTCAGAAAAAGTTAATAATTGTATTTCTTGTGGGAAGCAAATATCGCATAAGGATTTCCATTCCCTTTGCATACCTTGTTTGGGCCCAGACCACGACGTCTCGGGCTGTCACTTTTGCGCTACCTTCAATAAACGCACTATCAAGCGTCGGGCGGAGTTCGCCCAACACTACTTTGGTAAAGCTTTTGATTATAAAATGTCGTCGGACACTCCGACTACCGTTTTGTCCAAAAAACGCAAGGACAAGGACCGACACGCGAAACCCGCGGTCCCCGCCGACACCACGCCAAAACAGGCTACACGTGGTCCGGTTCTCAGCGAGATGCCTTTGCAGTCCCTGACTACCGATGACACTCCTTTAGCGGTGTCCTCTGTACCCGAGACCACTGGGTCCTCGGCCCTTTCCCAGACTACAACCGAAGCCCCTGCTAATGTCGAGCCTACTAATGTGGACAGGTCCACCTCCACCCATGGTGTATTTAGGCCCTCATCTTCTTTTTCAATAAAGGCTTTTACTAAATCCAAAGCAGCCAGGCATCCCACGAGGCCTGTTGCACAGGGCCCATCTCCTGGACCCATGCCTAAGAAACAGATGCTTAAAATGGCTGAGGATTTAATTACTCTTATCAGAGGTTCTCAGCCCCTCCTGACAAGAGACCCAGAGTGGAGGAAGAATCTCCTCTTCTGATCAGGGATCCATTTTATCAGAACATTCTGATGCAGAGGAACACTCTTACTCCCCTTTTGAGGATTCGGATGCAGAACAGTCCATTCCTTCTGTATCCCCTCCTGAGGATTTTTCTTTTGGGGAAACCTTGCACACTTTGAGGGAACACTTCCATTGGGAAGGCCAAGACTTTTCAGATTCCAAGAAAAGACTTAGGGATTTTCTTTGGTTACCTCAGCACAGACCTCTGGCTATACCCCCTGTTTTGGATGTACTGGATGATGTCTATTCGGAGGCTTGCCTTAGCCCTGATTCTCTGCCTCCTGCACCAGTAAAACCTGATAGGTATTACAGAGTACCCAGCTCTCACCAATTTCTCTACAAAGGCCATAATGCTGACCCTGAAACCATTTCACAAGGCCCCAAGGGATTAAAGGCCTCCACTGCCAAGAATCCACTCCCTGCAGAAAGGGAATCCAGATCTCTAGAAAGGTGGGGTAAAAAGGTATATACCTCGGCCACCCTAGCCATGAGGGCCTTAAACTGTCAGTTTCATATGATCAAATATCAACAGTATCTGTTATCACAATTAAGGAACAAAATGTCTCAACCTGAACAACCAGATCTAAAAGAGTTACAGGATATGATGCATAGTGCGGAGCAAGTGGGTAAACACACCTTACAATGTGGTTATGATGCCCTAGAGGCTTCCAGTAGAGCGGCTGCTACAGGATCAGTCATTCGCAGACATGCCTGGCTTAGGGAACAAAATTTACCTGATCATGTGAAAGCTAAACTTCTTGATGCTCCTTTACAAAAGGATGTACTATTTGGTACTAATGCTGAGGAGATACTACGGAAAATGGAAGAAAAAGCCAAATCTATGCAAACTGTCAAGGCTTTCTTACAGGAACAACCACCACATTTTAGCAGAAGTTGGCCTTCAAAAAACTAGTCCTTTCCAGCCACTGACAAGCCCCAAAGAGGTAGATACAGACGCACAAGGGGCAGAGGGCAATCACAAGGATCATATAAAGGCAGACAATGGCAATCTCCAGCACCAAGAGGTGGTGAAGACAGTGCACAACAATACAGGAAGCAAACCCAATGACTCCCTCATTTCCATGCCAAGCAAGTCTCAGCTGGCAGCACCTTTGGGAGGGAAACTAGCATTATTTGCAAGCAATTGGCATATTGTCACAACAGACAAATGGATACTGGACATTATAAACAGAGGCTACAAATTTCAATTTCACACACTTCCAAAATGAGAGGGATGCCAAAGGTGCCAGAAAACCAAAGGGCAAAGACACAACTACAAATTTCAAAGCTCCTAAACATGAGAGCTATACAAAGGTACCTACACACCAACAAGGTCAAGGTTTTTATTCAAGACTTTTCTGGTACCAAGAAAAGGAACCGACTGGAGACCCATTTTGGACTTATCCATCCTAAACACATTCCTACTGCACCAAAATTCAAGATGCTCACATTACAGCAACTTCTTCCCATGCTGGGCAAGGAGTTTTGGCTGGTAACATTGGACCTCAAGGAGGCATACCTGCATGTCCCAATCAGACAAAGCTGCAGAAGATACCTCAGATTTCTTGCAGGTTCAATCCACTATCAATTCTCTGCATTGCCCTTTGGCTTATCTACTGTGCCCAGAGTATTCACAAAGTGCCTGGCATCAGTGATTGCCTACTGCAAACTTCAAGGGATACAAATTTACCCTTATCTGGACGACTGCCTGATCCAAGCGGACAGCAAACGTATACTACTGGAACATCTGGCATATGTGACACGGTTACTGCTTTCTCTGGGATATACCATCAACAAGGAGAAATCAAGGCTAACACCATCTCAGAAAATAACCTTCCTGGGTGCCAACTTGGACACAAACACCCAGATGGCATATCTTACGCCAGAAAAACAAGGGCAACTATCTCAGTACTTCGAAACACTAGCAAAAAGTACCAGGCTTACTGCAAGGAAAATCCTGCAGGCTCTGGGATTCATGGCATCTTGCATTCTTCTAATCCCATGTGCAAAGCTGCATATGAGGAAACTTCAATGGTACCTAAAAAATCTATGGTCTCAACACAGTCACAGCTTGGAGGCAATTATACCAATAATTCCATGTTTGCAAAAGGAATTTCTATGGTGGGCCCAAGCATGTCAAGTAAACACAGGCCTTCCATTCTGCAAGCCTCAAGCAAAACAAGTCATAACCACAGACGCCTCAGATTACGCCTGGGGGGCGCACATGAAGGACAGGTGCATTCAGGGCAGATGGTCCCAAAAGGAAAAGCACCTTCACATCAATCAAAAAGAAATGCTAGCAGTAATAAATGCAATTACAGCTTTCAAGGACTTCCTGCATCCAGGCAATTACTGATAAGAACAGACAACACCACAGTAATGTGGTACATAAACAAGGATGAACACATTCATACCCCTTGTTCAGACTAGCCATGACTCTTTGGAACTTGGCTCTGGAAAGACAAATCGAACTTCAAGCACAGTACTTGCCAGGACTGGAAATCACACTGGCAGACACTCTAAGCAGAAATATGACAGATCCACACGAATGGAAGTTACATCCTCAGGTGTTTACAGAGATAATCCAAGCGTGGGGGAGGCCAGACATAGATCTTTTTGCCTCCCACAGGAACCATCAACTGAAAATGTTTTGTTCAAGGACCTTTCATCCAAAGGCCTGGAAAGTGGACGCCCTTTCATTCAGTTGGACAGCATGGACAGTTTATGCATTCCCACCTCTGCCCCTTCTGCCCAAGGTGCTTTTGAAAGCAAGAACAGACAAACCGAGGATGATACTGATTGCTCCAGATTGGCCAAGGCAACACTGGTATCCACTCCTGAGGAGCCCAACACATACTCCTCCCTGGTCCCTGCCTCTAATGCCTCTTCTACTGACTCAGAACAGCTACAAAACTCTTCACAGTCAGCTGAAAACACTCAACCTCGCTGCATGGAAAATTCCTTGACACTACAACAGTCCCTACTCTCCAAGGAGGTGCAGGATGTCATTTTGGAGGCCAGAAGACCATCTACTAGAAAAGCTTACTCCGCAAAATGGAAGCGGTTTTGCTGTTGGAATGAGAAAAGAGGCCAGGACCCTAGAAAATTGAACTTTCCTCAGGTTTTACAGTACCTAGCTGAACAGTGGACTTTCATTTACTTCCATAAAAATACATGCCTCAGCCATTTCTGCAGAATTCAACACGGATCCTCCTTTATTCTCTCACCCACTCTTACGACAGTTCCTCAGAGGGGCTAAGAATATAAGACCTCCAAGGAAGCAACCAATACCAGCCTGGGACCTTAATTACATACTAGAAAAATTAACATTGCCTCCCTTTGAACCTGCTGCCTCAACAGATCTGCAACATTTGTCCTGGAAAACAGCTTTCCTTCTGGCCATCACTTCAGCTCGTAGGGTTTCTGAACTACAGGCCCTCATGGCGGTGCAGCCCTTCCTCATCTTCCATCAGGACAGGGTTTCCCTTCGTACCAACCCATCTTTTAGGCCAAAAGTGGTATCCAGGGTAGCCTTAAATCAAGCCATACACCTACCTACCTTTTATCCTAACCCTCAAAACAAAGGGGAGAGGCTGCTTCACTCTTTAGACATCCATAGGCAGCTACGTTATTATTTGGACAGAACAAAGTCCTTCAGGAAATCAGAACAACTTTTTGTGTCCTATGCCGTAGGGGCTCAAGGGAAACCAGTTACCAAACAGACCATTTCCAAGTGGATTGGCCACTGCATACGGTTTTGTTATTCCTATCATGGGAAATCTGTCCCTGCTGGTATCAGATCTCACTCTACCAGGGCCACAGCCACCTCTACAGCCTTCCTCAGAGGTGTTCCTACTAAGGATATTTTGGAGGCAGCCACTTGGAGTTCTGTACATACCTTCACAAAACACTACCACCTGCCCTTATATTCCAGAACAAGAGCAGGCTTTGCCACTGCTGTTTTGCAGGGCATTCTGGCTCAACCCAGTTCCTCATAGTACCTACCACCCTATGCATAGCTTTGGGACTCTACCCATCTGATTACTTCAGCTGTATGCACGATGAACATAGTACAGTTTTGTACCTACCATAAATGTAGATGTTCGAGTGCTAATACAGCTGCAGTACAGGTTTCCATCCCTCCTTCCCCACTTGGTAAAGGCATGGGGCCTAACAACCTCTTCATACCACCTGACTGGGTTATCCTGCTATGTTTTATTTGCTTGCTTACACTGATTTTGCATTACATTGCATTGCTTGCATATGTAGATAAGCCTTATTTATGTATTGCCTTCCTTTTGGGGGCACCTGACATCTGGGGCAAGAAAGACTGAAGAACGTGGCGTCGGCTGTGTCTTGTATACTCTGGCCTTACTGACATCAGAAGAGTAAGCGACGACAACCGACGCCGGACCAAGACTTTGGAATTCGGCCGACCGAGGGACCGCCTGACGGCTGAAAACCCATCTGTGATTACTGCAGCTGTATTAGCACTCGAACATCTACATTTATGGTAGGTACAAAACTGTACTTTTCCTTCGTCCAGGGATGGCCTGTGATTATGTAGAGGGTTACCAGCTATAGATGTTAATTGTGTTTCACTGTTGCAGTCATTACACTTGGGTTATCCTGCTGGCAGGCTACCCGCAATCGACCTGAATTCCAAAGTCTTGGTCCAGCGTTGGTTGCTGTCGCCTCTTCCCTGACGTCAGTGCGCCAGGAGTGTAAAAGATGCAGCCGACGCCATTTTCTTCAGTCTTTCTTGCCGCGCGGTGCCAGAGGCAAAAGCAGTTTGCAAGTGCCGGTCAGCAGACTCCTGAGATTTTCGAAATTGAATTTCAGATCCGAAGTCTTCAATAAAGCTAAGTACCCCGTTGGGGAAACGTTTTTCTTGCTCCAGACCAATGTCAGAAAAAGTTAACAGTTGTATTTCTTGTGGGAAGCAAATACCTCATAAGGATTTTCACTCTTACTGTATTCCTTGCCTAGGCCCTGACCACGACGTTGCTAGTTGTCGATTTTGTGCTAGATTTAACCAACGCACTATTAAGCATCGGTACGATTTTGCTTTTCATTACTTTGGCCGAAGGTTTAACTACATAATGCCGTCAGAACAGCCGACTACCGGAGTTCATAAAAAGTGCAAGGAAAAAGAAAAGGACAGGCATCCGAGGTCCAAAACTGATGATGAAGCCTCTTCTAGACCAGTCGCCGGTTCTCAGTGAGGTGCTTTTGGTGCCCCTGACGCCCGCTACCTCAGAGCCACAGGCCGCCTCCAACTCCCACATGGAGACAGCTAGGCCTCTGGATACTCAAGGTATTGGGCCTTCGGAAACTAATCCCTCAGATGGGTCCGGAGCCGCTGAGCAGGCATCGGCTTCTGAGGGTGTTTTCAGACCTGCACAGCTTTATATCAAGCCATCTTCAGCATCAAAGACAAATACTAAAACAGTTTTAAAGACAAAGAAACAAGTACAGCACTCTCCAGGACAGACTTACATGCCTAAGAAACAGATGCTCAAAATTGCCGAAGACCTAATTACTTTGATCAGGGGTTCCCATCCCCCTCCTGATAAGAGGCCTAGGCAAGACACTGAATATGTTTCCTCTGATGAGGTTTCCATTTCCTCTGACTCCTCTTCAGAACAGGGATACTCTATTCCTCCTTATGAGGATTCGGATGCTGAAGAATCTATTCCTTCAGCTTCTCCTCCTTAGGATTATTCATTTGGGGAAACCAAATCCCATGACTGGAACTCCCTGGTCAACCTCAGTAAGAAACTGAGATCCCTCATAAAATCCTCCAAAGCTAGTTACGAAAACAAAATTGCCACTGACTCTAAAGACAACCACAAAGCATTCTATAGCTATGTCAAGAATCTAAATAGGAAAACTCAGATCTGCTCTGAAATGCAGCATAATGGCACTAAATATACAGAACCAACTGATATTGCCAACATCCTAGCAGATAGGTTCAGTACTAACTTTATCCCCCTCTCACCCCCTAGGGGGCCCATCTCTATAACGGAAGAATGCAAAGTTCCTATAATCACGGCTGCACAGGTAAAAAAACACACTTTCCAAAGCCAAGAACACAGCATCCATGGGACCTGACAATATCCCAGGCTGTGTTCTACATGAACTACAGAATGAACTGGCACCTTACCCAAGTATCATGTTCAGTCATAGCCTCACCTCAGGCTTTGTACCCACTGAATGGCGCACCGCGACAGTTATCCCACTCCACAAAGGGGGAGCCACGACGGACTTCGGGAGCTACCGCCCCATTAGCCTGATGAGCCTGGTCTGCAAGGCCATGGAACGTATCATCGTGGAACCTCATAAACAAAGACATTGGTAATCTCCAAACTCTGGACCCTACTCAGTTTGGATTTGTAAAAGGCAGATCATGTCTCCTAAACCTGATTGACTTCTTTGAAGCAGTCACCAAAGCCATAGATGAGGGTAAAATGGTTCACACAGCTTATCTAGATCTCGCCAAGACTTTCGACACCATCCCCAACTCTGGAATTATAGATAAGCTCACTAAACTAGGTATAAATCCCTATGTCACAAGATGGGTAGCCAACTGGCTCACGGACAGAACCCACACTGTGAAAGTAGCGGATTCCAAATCCAACATCAGACCAGTGACAAGTCGAGTACCACAGGGTTCAGTCCTGGGTCCTCTCCTGTTTGGTATCTACTTCTCTGAAGTGCAGGTCAACACAGAAGGTCTTTGGCTAACAAAGTTTGCGGATGACTGCAAACTAGGAGCCATAATCGAAACTCCTAACGATGTGGACATACTACAAAAGGGCCTCACTGAGACAGATGCCTGGTGTCAAAGCCATGGCCTGAAGCTCAATGCCAAAAAGTGTATTGTCATCCCCTTTGGTAAAAACTCTGTACCCATGAACTACCACATAGCTGGTAGTCTACTTAATGCCGAAAATGTGATGAGACCTTGGGACACAGGTGGACAGTAGTCTCTCCTTTTGATGATCACATCGCCACAGTGGTCAGGAAATCCTTCTACGTGGCTCATCTCATCACAAAAGGATTCTCATCCAGAAAAATTGTTCCCCTCTACTCATCACTCATTAGACCCATTATAGAGTACAACGCCCCTTTTGGTATGTACCTCACAAGACATCTACAACAACTGGAAAGACCACAGAAATACCTCACAAAGAGGATTACTGACCTCAAACAGATGCCCTCTGCAGACCGTCTCAAAAAACTACAGCTTTACTCCATCGCACATCGCCTACTCAGGGGCGATCTCTGCCTAACATACAAAGCTATGTCAAACCCAGAGCTGTTGGACATGCTCCACTTAAAGAAATCCCAGTCCCTCCGAGCTACATGCTCTAGGGACCTTAACCTTGTCACCACAATAAACAGAACATACTGGAGGGATAGATTCCTGTCCCAGAGACTTCCCATACTCTGGAACAGACTACCTGTCTATGTCAAACAGAGCTCCTCATTAGCCCTCTTCAAGAAAAATCTTGATGATTGGATGGGAAATGGGGAAATTATCCACGGGGATCACTTCTGTGGCTCTGCTCGACAGGGGCACAGAAAAATAATTTTCTTGGGTGGTGAAAGCCAGGGTACATTTTTTGGCTAGGCTTGTATGGGCCCTAGGGCCGATAGCCTAGTACCTACCTATGTACCTTGCATACCATGAGGGAGCTTTTCCACTGGGAGAGCCAAGATTATTCTGATTCTAAGAAAAGGCTCAGAGACTTTCTTTTACTACCTCAGCACAGACCTCTTGCTATTCCTCCTGTTCTAGACATTGTAGATGTATTTTCAGAGTCCGGCCTGTCTCCGGACTCTTTACCTCCTTCACCTGTTAAGCCAGACAGATACTACAGGGTTCCAGATTCTCATAAATTTCTGTATAAAAACCCTTCAGCTGACCCAGAAACTATTTTACAGGGTCCCAAAGGGGTCAAGGCTGCTACTGCAAAAAACCCTGTCCCCTCAGATAGAGATTCTAGGGCACTGGACAGATGGGGGAAAAAAGTTTACACTTCTGCTACCTTGTCTGTAAGGGCTTTACATTGTCAATTTCATGTGCTTAAATATCAGCAATATTTAATATCTCTGTTAAAACAGAAAATGTTGACAAATTCTGAATGTGCTGAGAACAAGGAATTGCAGGAGTTATTGCATGCAGCTGAACAAGTGGGAAAACATACTTTGCAATGTGGTTATGATTCACTGGAGACCTCTTGCAGGGCCGCTGTAACAGGCTCTGTCATTAGAGGGCATGCTTGGTTAAAGGAAGAGACTCTGCCTCATCATGTTAAAGCAAACGTATTGGATGCACCATTACAGCATGATACTTTGTTTGGAGTTAAGGCAGAAGAGGTGTTAAAGAAAATGGAGGATAAAGCTAAATCTATGCAGACAGTGAAGGATTTCTTACAGGTGCAGCCACCCAGATTTAGCAGGAACTGGCTTTCTAAAAATTGGTCCTTTCCCATGTCAGACAGGCCACAAAGAGGCAGATGCAGATGCCCTAGAGGCAGACAGCAGCCCCAGGGCTCATACAGGCCCAAATAGTGGGGTGCTTCTGCCTCCAAAAGTGGAGAAGACAAAACACAGCCATATAGGAAACGGTCCCAATGACTTCCCTCTGCCAATGCCAAGTATTTATCTTTTGGCAGCACCCTTGGGGGGAAAGCTAGCACTTTTTTCACAAAATTGGCACATGATTACCCAGGACAAATGGATCTTAAATATAGTCTCTCAGGGCTACAGGTTCCACTTTCACACCCTTCCAAAGGCAAAAGGTATGCCAGACCTGCCACACAATCAATGGGCAGAGGCACAAAACCAAGATGTTCGTCGTGTTACCCTGCTGCAGTCATCACACTTGGGTTATCTTGTCGTCAGGCGGTCCCGCAGTCGGCCTGAATTCCAAAGTCTTGGTCTGGCGTCGGTTGCTGTCGCTTCTTCCCTGACGTCAGTGTGCCAGGGGTATATATAATGCATCCGACACCATTTTCTTCAGTCTTTCTTGCTGCGCGGTGCCCGAAGCAGAAGCAGTTCGCAAGTGCCGGTCGACCGACTCCTGAGATTTTCGAAGTCGAATTTCAGATCCGAAGTCTTCAATAAAGCTAAGTAACCCCGTTGGGGAAACTTTTCTTGCTTCAGACCGATGTCAGAAAAAGTTAACAATTGTATTTCTTGTGGGAAGCAAATACCTCATAAGGATTTTCATTCTTACTGTATACCTTGCCTAGGCCCAGACCACGACGTCACTGGTTGTCGCTTTTGTGCTAGGTTCAATAAGCGTACTATAAAAAGACGCTTTGATTTCGCGCGACACTACTTCTGTAGAAAACTTAACTACACAATGCCGTCGGAGCAACCGACTACCGGCGTGCACAAAAAACGCAAGGATAAGGACAGGCAGCCTAGACCTAAGCCAGACTCCGAGGCCTCGGCTGGGCCGGTCTCCAGTTCACCGGTTTTCAGTGAGGCTCCTACGCAGCCCCTGACTACCGCAGACTTGGAACCCGAGACCGCTTCGGAGTCTTTGGCGGAGGGTGCTAGGCCGACGCAGCCATTTTGTTTAGCCCCTACCGACGACACTGCAGAAAGAGATGTCGGTGCTGCAGAAACACCTTTGGTTTCTGAAGGCGTCTTCAGACCGACGCTCACCATAAAAACGTATCCTAAGCTTAAGACTCCTATTAAACCAAAGTAGACTGCACTTCAGTCTCCAGTTCAAGGCCCCATGCCTAAGAAACAGATGCTTAAAATGGCGGAAGATTTGATCTCTTTAATCAGGGTTTCCCAACCCCCCCCGACAAAAGGCCTAGGCAAGAGGAAGATTATTCCTCCTCTGATCAAGTTTCTTTTTCCTCAGGCTCCTCTGAGGACCAAGATTACTCTTTTCCCCCTTATGAAGATTCTGATGCTGAGGATTCCATTCCCTCAGCTTCTCCCCCTGACGACTACTCCTTTGGGGAAACTTTACACACTGTGAGGGAACATTTTCACTGGGAAGGTCAGGACTACTCTGACTCAAAGAAAAGGCTCAGAGAGTTTCTTTTACTCCCCCAGCACAGACCTCTTGCCATCCCCCCAGTTTTAGACATTGTGGATGATGTTTACTTAGAATCCAGTTTGAATCCAGATTCTCTGCCTCCTGCTCCATCCAAACCAGACAGATATTATAGAGTGCCTGACTCCCACAAATTCCTTTATAAAAGCCCTGTTGCTGATCCAGAGACTATCTCCCAGGGTCCCAAAGGGGCTAAGGCTTCTATGGCAAAAAATCCTGTACCTTCTGAAAGGGACTCCAGAGCACTAGACAGGTGGGGGGAAAAGGTTTACACCTCAGCCACTCTAGCTATGAGAGCACTAAATTGTCAATTTCACATGCTAAAATATCAGCAATTTCTAATGTCTCAGTTAAGACAAAAAATGAGCACACTCCCTCAGTCTGAATTGAAAGAAATGCAGGATCTGTTGCACGCAACTGAACAGGTGGGCAAACATACTTTGCAATGTGGTTTTGCTTCTTTAGAGGCTTCCTGCAGAGCAGCTGTCACTGGGTCTGTTATACGTAGGCATGCTTGGTTAAAGGAACAAACTCTGCCTGATCATGTTAAAGCAAAGCTTCTAGATGCTCCCTCACAGCAGGATGTCCTATTTGTAGTTAAAGCAGAAGTCGTCTTAAAGAAAATGGAGGATAAGGCAAAATCTATGCAGACAGTCAAAGATTTTCTACAGGTACAGCCCCCTCGCTTCAGCAGAAATTGGCCAACAAAAAATTGGTCCTTTCCAGCTACTGACAGACCACAGAGGGGTAAATACAGACGCCAAAGAGGCAGAGGGCAACCACAAGCCCAATACAAACCTCGACAATGGGGCACTGCAACACAGAAGGGAGGAGAAGACAGGCCCCAAACTTCTAGAAGGCAAACTCATTGACTTACACCTGATATTGCCGAGCAACTCTCTCTTGGCTGCTCCCTTGGGAGGAAAACTAGCACTTAACTTGCGCATCGTCACAAAGGACAAACGGGTCCTAGACATAATTTCACGAGGATACAGATTCCATTTCCACACCTTGCCAACGAAAAGAGGAATGCCAAACCTGCCACAAAATCAATGGGCAGAGGCACAAAAACAAATTACAGCTCTCATGGACATGAGAGCCATTCAACTGGTACCTACACAGGAGCAAGGCCAAGGATTTTACTCAAGACTCTTTCTAGTGCCCAGAAAGGACAATGCCTGGAGACCAATTCTGAACCTTTCAATTTTAAACACCTCCTTGCAAGTACCCAAATTCAAGATGCTAATACTGCAGCAGCTTCTTCCCATGTTGGGCAAGAAAGCATGGCCAGTAACGTTGGACCTCAAGGAGGCATACCTGCATGTCCCTATCAGACAAAGTTGCAGAAGATACCTCCGATGTTCATCGTGCATACAGCTGCAGTCATAACAGATGGGTACTCCTGCCGTCAGGCGGGTCCTCGGTCGGCCGAATTCCAAAGTCTAGGTCCGGCGTCGGTTGTCGTCGCTTCTTCCCTGACGTCAGTGCGACAGGGGTATAAAGGAACCAGCCGACGCCATTTTCTCCAGTCTTTCTTGTCGCGCGGTGCCCGAAGCAGAAGCAGTTCGCAAGTGCCGGTCGGCCAGCTACTGAAATTACGAAAATTTTGCAACCGACGTCTTCTTGAAAGCTAAGTACCCTGTTGGGGAAACTTTTCTTGCCTCAGACCGATGTCAGACAAAGTTAATAATTGTATTTCATGTGGGAAGCAAATACCGCATAAGGATTTTCATTCCCTCTGCATTCCTTGCTTAGGCCCAGACCACGATGTCTCGGTCTGTCGTTTTTGTGCTACATTCAACAAACGCACCATTAAGCGTCGGGTGAAGTTCGCCCAGCACTATTTTGGCAGAAAATTTAACTATATTATGTCGTCGGATACTCCGACTCCACTTTTGTCTAAAAAACGCAAAGATAAGGACCGACACACGAGGTCCGCGGCCTCTACCGACACCACGCCAAAGCCGACTACAGGTGGTCCGGTTCTCAACGAGGCGCCTACGCAGCCCCTGCCTACCGACGACACTTCATTGGCGGTGTCTTCTGTGCCCGAGGTCGCAGGCTCCTCGGCCCACACCCCGACTACAGATACCGAAGCCTCTCTTCATGGTGAAACTCAAAATGTAGACAGGTCTGCCTCCTCTCAGGGTGTCTTCAGACCTTCCTCTTCTTTTTCCATCAAGGCATTCACTAAGTCTAAAGCAGCCATGCATTCTAAGAGACCAGCTAAACAGGGCCCTTCTCCAGGCCCCATGCCTAAAACCAGATGCTTAAAATGGCTGAGGATTTAATTACTCTTATCAGGGGTTCTCACCCCCCCCCCCCCGGACAAAAGGCCCAGAGTGGAGGAAGAATCCCCCTCCTCTGACCAGGCCTCCATTATTTCAGAGCACTCTGATGAACAGGAACATTCTTACTCCCCTTTTGAAGATTCTGATGCAGAGGAGTCCATTCCCTCTGTCTCCCCTCCAGAGGATTACTCATTTGGGGAAACCTTGCATACCTTAAGGGAGCACTTCCACTGGGAAGGCCAAGAGTATTCAGATTCCAAGAAAAGGCTTAGGGATTTTCTCTTGCTACCTCAGCACAGGCCTCTGGCTATACCTCCTGTCTTGGACATACTAGATGATGTGTATTCGGAGGCCTGCCTTAACCCGGATTCTTTACCTCCAGCCCCAGTCAAACCTGACTGGTACTACCGGGTTCCTGACTCACACCAATTTCTATACAAAGCCATGCGGCTGACCGAGAAACTATCTCACAGGTCCATAAGGGAATTGAGGACTCGACTGGTAAAAATCCGTTACCTTCCGAGAGATTCCAGATCTTTAGAAAGGTGGGGAAAAAAGGTATACACCTCGGCCACCTTAACCATGAGGGCATTAAACTGCCAGTTCCATATGTTAAAGTACCAACAGTTTCTGTTATCACAGTTGAGAAGCAAAATGTCACAACCTGAACAACCAGACTTGAAGGAGTTGCAGGATTTGATGCATAGTGCAGAACAAGTGGGTAAACATACCTTGCAATGTGGTTTTGATGCTCTAGAGGCCTCATGTAGAGCTGCTGTTACAGGATCAGTCATACGTAGACATGCCTGGCTCAAGGAGCAAACCTTACCAGATCATGTCAAAGCTAAATTACTAGATGCCCCTCTACAAAAGGATGTATTATTTGGTGTTAAAGCTGAGGAGGTATTAAAGAAAATGGAGGAAAAGGCTAAATCAATGCAAACAGTGAAAGATTTTCTACAGGTACAACCTCCACGTTTCAGTAGAAATTGGCCCTCCAAAAATTGGTCCTTTCCAGCCACGGACAGCCCCAAAGAGGTAAATACAGACGCCCGAGGGGCAGAAGGCAATCTCAAGGATCGTTTAGAGGCAGACAATGGCAAGCTCCTATACAAAGAGGTGGTTAGGATAGTTTGCAGCCATTCAGAAAGCAAGCCCAATGACTTTCCCCTTTGCATGCCAAGCAAGGCTCAAATGGCAGCACCCTTAGGCGGAAAACTGGCATTATTTTCGAAAAATTGGCATATTGTCACAAAAGACAAATGGATCCTGGACATTATAAACAGAGGCTACAGATTCCATTTTCACACACTTCCAAAAATGAGAGGCCTGCCAAATCTGCCACACAATCAAAGGGCAGAGGCACAAGGACAAATTTCAGATTTCATGGACATGAAAGCTATTCAAGAGGTACCTACTCAAGAGCAAGGTCAAGGTTTTTATTCCAGACTATTCCTGGTACCAAGGAAGGGAAAAGATTGGAGACCTATTTTGGATCTATCCATCCTAAACACATTTTTACTCGTACCAAAATTCAAGATGCTCACATTACAGCAGCTTCTTCCCATGCTGGGCAAGGAGTCTTGGCTGGTAACATTGGACCTCAAGGAGGCATACCTGCATGTCCCAATCAGGCAAAATTGCAGAAGATACCTCAGATTTCTTGCAGGTTCAACCCATTATCAATTCTCTGCATTGCCCTTTGGCTTATCTACTGTGCCCAGAGTATTCACGAAATGCCTGGCATCAGGAATTTCCTACTGCAGACTTCAAGGGATACAAATATACCCATATTTGGACGACTGCCTGATCCAAGCGGACAGCAAGCACATACTTCTGAAACATCTGGCTTTTGTAATAATGTTGTTGAATTCTCTGGGATACACAGTCAACAAAAAGAAATCAAGGCTAATACCCTCTCAGAAAATAATTTTCCTGGGTGCCAACTTGGACACAAACACCCAGATGGACTACCTCACGCCAGAGAAACGGGGGCAACTAACTCAATACTTCAGAAAACTAGCAAATTTCACCAGGCTGACTGCAAGGAAAATCCTGCAGGCTCTGGGATTCATGGCATCTTGCATCCTACTAATCCCATGTGCAAAGCTGCATATGAGGAAACTTCAATGGTACCTGAAAAACCTATGGTCTCAACACAGCCACAGTTTGGAAACAATATTACCACTAATTCCATGTCTTCAAAAGGAATTTCTGTGGTGGGCTCAAGCATGCCAAACAAACACAGGTCTCCCATTCTGCAAGCCTCAAGCAAATCAAGTCATCACAACAGACTACTCTGACTACGCCTGGGGGGCGCACATGACAGATCGGTGCATTCAGGGAAAATGCTCCCAAAAAGAAAAGCACCTTCACATCAATCAAAAGGAAATGCTAGCAGTAATAAATGTTATTATAGCTTTCAAAGACCTTCTGCATCCAGGTCAACTATTGATAAGGACAGACAACACCACAGTAATGTGGTACATAAACAAACAGGGAGGAACCCATTCATACCCCCTATGCAGGCTGGCCATGTCACTTTGGAACATTGCTCTGGAATTACAAATCTAACTTCAAGCACAGTACTTGCCAGGCAAGGAAAACACGCTGGCAGACAACCTAAGTAGAAATATGACAGATCCACACGAATGGAAGTTGCATCCTCAAGTTTTTACAGAGATAATACAAGCATGGGGAAGGCCAGACATAGATCTCTGCCTCCCACAAAAATCACCAATTGACAAAATTCTGCTCAAGGACTTTTCATCCACAGGCCTGGAGAGTGGACGCTCTCTGTTTCAGTTGGACAACAATGACAGTTTATGCCTTTCCGCCTCTTCCTCTGCTGCCCAAAGTTCTATTAAAAACCAGAGCAGACAGACCAAAGATGATTCTCATTGCTCCAGACTGGCCAAGACAGCACTGGTATCCACTCCTGAGGAGCCTGACGCATTCTCCACCATGGACCCTGCCTCTAATGCCTCCTCTTCTGACTCAGCACAGCTTCAAAACTCTTCACAGTCAGCTGAAAACACTCAATCTGGCCACATGGAAGATTCCTTAACATCACAACAGACCCTACTCTCCAAGGAGGTGCAGGATGTCATTTTGGAGGCCAGAAGGCCGTCTACTAGAAAAGCTTACTCCGCAAAATGGAAACGGTTTTGTGCCTGGAATGAGAAAAAGGGCCAGAATCCTGGAAAACTGAATTTACCTCAGATATTACAGTATCTAGCTGAGCTGCTAAGCAGTGGACTTTAATTTTCTTCCATCAAAATCCATGCCTCAGCCATTTCTGCAGAATACAACACTGATCCACCTTTATTCTCTCACCCCCTCTTAAGACAGTTCCTCAGAGGGGCGAAGATAAAACCCCCAAGGAAACAGCCAATACCTGCTTGGGACCTCAATTTCATTCTAGAAAAGCTGACCTTGCCTCCCTTTGAGCCAGCTGCCTCAACAGATTTGCAATATTTGTCCTGGAAAACAGCATTCCTTCTGGCTATCACCTCAGCTCGCAGGGTATCGGAACTACAAGCCCTCATGGCTGTGCAGCCTTTTATCATCTTCCATCAGGACAGAGTTTCCTTATGAACCAACCCGTCCTTTATGCCAAAGGTGGTATCCAGGGTAGCTTTTAATCAGGCTATCCACTTACCGACCTTTTACTCTAATCCTCAAAACAAAGGGGAGAGACTACTGCATTCCTTGGACATCCACAGACAGCTGCGTTATTATTTGGACAGAATAAAGCCTTTCAGAAAAACAGAAGAGCTCTTTGTGTCCTATGCTATAGGAGCTCAAGGGAAGCCAATTTCCAAACAGACCATCTCAAAATGGATAGCCCACTGCATACGCTTTTGTTACTCTTTTCATGGTAAAACTGTACCTGCAGGCATCAGATCTCACTCCACAAGGGCCACAGCTACCTCTGCAGCTTTCCTCAGAGGAGTTCCTACCAAAGATATTTTGGAAGCAGCCACTTGGAGTTCTGTGCATACCTTCTCCAAGCATTACCACCTACCATTATACTCCAAAACTAGAGCAGGCTTTGCCACTGCAGTCTTGCAGGGCATCCTGGCTCCTCCTAGTTCCACCTAGTGCCTACCACCCTTTTCTTAGCTTTGGGATTCTACCCATCTGTTATGACTGCAGCTGTATGCACAATGAACATAGTACAGTTTTGTACCTACCATAAATGTAGATGTTCGAGTGCTAATACAGCTGCAGTCCAGGTTTCCCTCCCTCCTTCCCCTCTTGGGACAGGCCTATTGGCTAACACCTCCTCATACAACCTGATTGGGGTATTCATTTATGGTGTATTTGCTTGCAACTACTGTATTTTGATTATATAAGCACTGCATTATCACACAAATTTATTATTGTCTTCCTTCTGGGGGCACCTGACATCTGGGGCAGGAAAAACTGAAGAAAATGGCGTCGGCTGGTTCCTTTATACCCCTGTCGCACTGACGTCAGGGAAGAAGTGACGACAACCGACGCCGGACCTAGACTTTGGATTTCGGCCGACTGAGGACCCGCCTGACGGCAAGAGAACCCATCTGTTATGACTGCAGCTGTATTAGCACTCGAACATCTACATTTATGGTAGGTACAAAACTGTACTTTTCATTGCAGGTTCAACCCATTACCAATTCTCTGCACTGCCCTTTGGCTTATCCACTGCGCCCAGGGTCTTCACAAAATGCCTGGCACCAGTAATTGCATACTGCAGACAAAGAGGAATTCAAATATACCCATACCTGGACGACTGCCTCATCCAAGCAGAAAGCAAGGACATCCTCTTACAACATCTGGCTTTTGTAAAACATCTTCTAAGTTGCCTGGGGTACACAGTAAACGAAAAGAAATCAAATCTAGTACCCTCACAAAATATGACATTCTTGGGTGCCAGCTTGAATACAACGGCCCAGAAGGCTTATCTGACGCCAAACAAGCAACTACAACTGACTTAATATTTCAAAACAATGGCAACAAAGATCCAACTCCCTGCAGGAAAAATTCTGCAGGCCTTGGGCTTCATGGCATCTTGCATACTACTAATACCATTTGCAAAGTTGCATATGAGAAAATTACAGTGGTACCTAAAAAGCGTATGGTCTCAACACAGCCACAGCTTCGACACAATGATACAGCTCATTCCCTGCCTTCAACAAGAGTTTCTATGGTGGTCACAGGCATGTCACCTCAACAAGGGTCAGCCTTTCACCTTACCCCCATCTAGGCAAACTATGACAACAGATGCATCGGACTACGCCTGGTGAGCACACATGGGCAGGACAGTGCGTTCAAGGCATATGGACTGCAGATCAACGGAATCTGCACATCAATCAAAAGAGATGTTAGCTGTACAGAATGCTCTGACAGCCTTCAAAAACCTATTACATCCAGGACAACTTGCAATAAGGACGGACAACACCACAGTAATGTGGTACATAAACAAGGGGGTACACAATCCTACCCTCTATGCAGGCAAGCATTGACTTTGTGGAACAAGCACTGGCTTACCAAGTTCAGCTACAAGCTCAATACCTGCCAGGAAAAAAGAGCACATTGGCAGATGACCTCAGCAGAAACATCATGGATCCCCACGAGTGGAAACTGGATCCACAAGTATTTTCAATGATAACTCAAAAATGGGGCCTCCCAGACATAGACCTGTTTGCCAGCCCCCAAAACTATCAGCTAACAAAATTTTGTACAAGGACACTGCACCATCAAGCTTGGAAAGTGGACGCACTGTCATTCAGTTGGAAAAACCTGACAGTATATGCCTTCCCTCCATTGCCTCTTCTCACAAAGGTACTTCTGAAAGCCAGAAAGGAGAAACCGCGACTGATACTCATAGCCCCAGACTAGCCACGCCAGCACTGGTACCCACTATTAAGGATTATGGCCCAGGGCCCACCTTGGATTTTACCACATATTGCCTATTTGCTCACACAGCAAAACAGTCAGATTCTACACAGCCAGCTCAAAACCTTAAATTTGGCTGCATAGCAAATCACCTAAGCATCCAGCCAGCTCCTCTTCCTCAAGCAGTTATGGATGTTATTCTGGAAGCTAGGAGGCCCAGCACCAGGAAAGCCTACTCGGACAAATGGAAAAGGTTTTCTGCCTGGAACCAAGCTAAAGGCCAAAATACCCTTCAGCCTCACATACCTCAGATTCTACAGTATTTAACTGAGATGTTGCATAAAGGACTTTCTTTTTCTTCCATTAAAATCCACGCCTCAGCTATTTCAGCCCACTACAACACGGATCCACCCTTATTTTCATATCCACTTCTAAGGCAGTTCCTCAGAGGGGCAAAAAACATTAGGCCTCCCAGGAGAGCACCTACACCAACATGGGACCTCAATTTTGTTCTGGAAAAACTTATGCTACCTCCCTTTGAACCAGCTTTCTCTGCTGATTTAAAGTTTATATCATGGAAGATTGCCCTGCTGCTAGCAATAACTTCAGCCAGAAGAGTCTCAGAGCTTCAGGCACTAATGGCAGTGGACCCTTTCCTCATTTTCCATCAAGACAGAGTTTCTCTGCGAACTAATCCTTCTTTCATGCCTAAGGTGGTATCTAGTGTGACTTTAAATCAAACCATCCACTTACCCACCTTCTTTCAAAATCCACAGAACAAAGGAGAAAGACTCCTGCATTCCTTGCACATTCACAGGCAACTTCGTTACTACTTGGATAAAACTAAGGTTTTCAGACATTCTGATCAGCTCTTTGTATCCTATGCTACAGCTTCGCAAGGGAAGGCTATATCAAAACAAACCATTTCCAAATGGATAGGACATTGCATTCGCTTTTGCTATACCCATCATGGAAAACCAGTTCTTGCTACCATAAGGCCCCACTCTACCAGGGCAACAGCTGCATCTACAGCCTTCCTCAGGGGGGTCCCAACCAAGGAGATTTTGGAAGCTGCAACTTGGAGTTCAGTACACACCTTCACCAAACACCATCACTTACCACTTTACTCTAAGACTAGAGCTAGCTTCGCCACTGCAGTTCTGCAGGGCCTTCTAGCCCCCTCTAACCCTCTTTGACTCCTCCTCCTCCCATCCTTAGTTTTGGGATTCTACCCAAGTGTGATGACTGCAGCAGGGTAACACGATGAACATAGTACAGTTTTGTACCTACCATAAATGTAGATGTTTGAGTGTACACCCTGCTGCAGTCCAGGTTACCCTCCCTCCATCCTCTCTGATTTAACTGGCTAAATCTTTACAATACCTTATTGATGTATTTGCTTATAGCTGGAGGGATGTTGTGTTTGTGCTAAATTTGTTACATTGGTACTAACTACTGACCACCTT
Organism: Protopterus annectens; assembly: GCF_019279795.1. NCBI lineage: Eukaryota > Metazoa > Chordata > Ceratodontiformes > Protopteridae > Protopterus > Protopterus annectens. The sequence goes on from NC_056749.1 coordinate 749,730,023, forward strand.
TTTGGGGGCACGACATCTGGGGCAAGAAAAACTGAAGAAAATGGCATCGGATGCATTATATATACCCCTGGCGCACTGACGTCGGGGAAGAAGTGACAGCAACCAATGCCGTACCAAGACTTTGGAATTCAGGCCGACTGCGGGACCGCCTGACGACAAGATAACCCAAGTGTGATGACTGCAACAGGGTGTACACTCGAACATCTACATTTATGGTAGGTACAAAACTGTACTTTTCATCTCTCATGGACATGAGGGCTATTCAGCCAGTGCCACGACAAGAGCAGGGCCAATGATTTTACTCGAGACTTTTCTTAGTACCAATAAAGGACAAAGCATGGAGACTGATTCTGGACCTGTCTATTCTAAATACTTTTCTGGACGTTCCGAAATTCAAAATGTTGACTCTGCAGCAGCTTCTGCCCATGCTTGGCAAAAAGGCTTGGCTTGTAACTTTGGACCTCAGAGGCATACCTGCATATCCCAGTCAGACAATCTTGCAGAAGATACCTCAGATTCATAGCTGGCTCAATGCACTACCAATTCTCTGCATTGCCCTTTGGCTTATCTACTGCGCCCAGGGTCTTCACAAAATGCCTGGCACCAGTAATTGCATTTTGCAGAAGAGGAATTCAAATATATCCCTACTTGGACGACTGCCTTATTCAAGCAGAGGCCAAAGACATTCTGCTAATGCACCTGGCGTTTGTAAAAAGATTACTGATTTGCTTAGGGTACACAGTAAACGAAAAGATATCAAAACTAGTACCCTCTCAAGAGATAATATTCCTGGGTGCAAGCTTAAATACAACTGCCCAGATGGCTTATCTCACGCCAGACAAACAAAGGCAACTGACTTCTTTCTTCGAAAGCATGGCAACAAAGACCCAGTTATCTGCAAGAAAAATTCTGCAGGCTCTGGGCTACATGGCCTCCTGCATTCTGCTAATTCCATATGCAAGACTGCATATGAGGAAACTACAATGGTACCTAAAAAGTGTTTGGACTCAACATTGCCACAGCCTGGAATCATTAATTTCACTCATTCCCTGCCTGCGACAGGAGTTTCGATGGTGGGCACAGGCCTGTCACCACAACAGGGGACAGCCATTCACTTTACTCACAGCCAGACAAACGCTAACAACAGATGCATCAGATTATACCTCGGGGGCCCACATGGCAGGAAAATGTATTCAGTGCACATGGCCCCCAAGCCAAAGGCATCTACACATCAATCAAAAAGAGATGCTAGCTGTACAAAATGCCCTGACGGCCTTCAAGGACCTACTATATCACGGACAGCTGCTGATAGACGGACAACACCACAGTCATTTGGTACATAAACAAGCAGGTGGGCACACATTCCTACCCCCTCTGCAGACAAGCCATAATTTTGTGGAACACAGCATTGGCTTACCAGGTACACCTGCAAGCACAATTCCTGCCAGGAAAAAGAAATGCTCTGGCAGACGAACTAAGCAGAAACCTCATGGACCCTCACAAGTGGAAACTAGATCCACAAATCTTCAGCATGATAACAAGAAAATGGGGACGCCCAGACATGGATCTTTTTGCCTCCCCTCACAACTGCCAACTTCAGAGATTCTGCACAAGGACTTATCACAAACAAGCATGGAAAGTGGATGCTCTTTCATTCAGCTGGAACAACCTTACAGTATATGCCTTTCCTCCACTGCCTCTCCTCCCCAAGGTACTCCTAAAGGTCAGACAAGAGAAGCCGCAAATGATTCTGATTGCCCCAGATTGGCCACGCCAACACTGGTACCCAGTCCTAAGGAGCTTGTCTCAAGGCCCAACCTGGACATTGCCTCAAATTCCTCATTTACTGACCCAACAAAATCAGATCCTGGACAGCCATCTCAGAACTCTAAATCTAGCTGCATGGCAGATACTGTAACCATTCAGAATACACCTCTCTCTAAAGCAGTTATGGATGTCATTTTGGAGGCCAGGAGGCCCAGCACCAGAAAATCTTATGCAGAAAAATGGAAGAGATTCTGTGCTTGGAACCAGGCACAAGGAATTGACACACTTGTTCCAAATATTCCTCAGATTTTACAATATCTAACTGAGATGCTGGACAAAGGCCTATTCTTCTCATCAATTCCGTGCCTCTGCCATTTCGGCTCATTACAATACAGACCCGTCTATTTTTTCATATCCATTCCTTAGGCAGTTCCTCAGGGGGGCCAAAAACAACCTCCAAGGAGAGCACCAATACCTGCATGGGACCTCAGTTTTGTCGTGGAAAAACTCACACTGCCTCCTTTAGAGACAGCCAATACAGCTGAGATAAAATTCTTATGGAAAACAGCTCTGCTCCTAGCAGTAACTTCAACATGAAGAGTCTCAGAGTTACAGGCATTAATGGCTGTGGAACCTTTTATTATTTTCCATCCGGACAGGGTTTCTCTAAGGACTAACCCAACATTTATGCCTAAGGTAGTGTCCAGTGTGGCTCTTAACCAAACCATTCATTTGCCTACTTTTTATCCAAACCCCGCAGAATAAAGGGGAGCGACTTCTGCTTTCTTTGGACATACACAGACAGCTACACTTCTACTTGGACAAAACTAAAGCTTTCAGAAAGACTGAACAACTTTTAGTGGCATATGCTGCAGGATCACAAGGAAAGGCCATCTCAAAGCAGACTATTTCAAAATGGATAGGACACTGCATTCGTTTCTGCTATTCACAGCATGGTAAATCAGTGCCTATGGGCATTAGACCACATTCTACCAGGGCAGCAGCCACCTGAGCAGCCTTCCTCAGAAGGAGTACCAACCAAGGATATTTTGGAGGCTGCAACTTTGACTTCAGTGCACAGTTTTACTAAGCACTACCACTTGCCGTTTTACTCAAAATCCAGAGCAGGCTTTGCCACTGCAGTCTTGCAGGGCCTTATAGACACTCCTAATTCTATTTAGACCCAGCCGCCCAGCCTCAGCTTTGGGATTCAACCCAAGTGTAATGACTGCAACAGTGAAACACGATGAACATAGTACAGTTGTGTACCTACCATAAATGTAGATGTTAGAGTGTATTCACTGTTGCAGTCCAGGTTACCCACCCACCATCCCCTTTTCTTTGCTGGGAATTATCTATACTTTATCTTATACAACCTATGTGGTGTATTTGCTTGTAGATGAAGGTATTGTTTATTTTAGTGCATGCTTTTATTAGCAATGTTTTTTAGCCTACCCTTTTGGGGGCACCTGACATGTGGGGCAAGAAAAACTGAAGAAAATGGCATTTGCTACATCTTTTATACCCCTGGCGCACTGACGTTAGGGAAGAGGCGACGGCAACCGATGCCGGACCAAGACTTTGGAATTCAGGCCGACTGCGGGTAGCCTGCCAGCAGGATAACCCAAGTGTAATGACTGCAACAGTGAATACACTCGAACATCTACATTTATGGTAGGCAAACAACTGTACTTTCTCCATTAACTTGCTACAAATCCTATTTGGAAGGTAGAATTGAATCATGTTTTTAGTGGCCCCAGTAGGTTGTGTTTCATGCTTTTATGGAGGCATCTTGGAATATTGTCAGGTCCCTTCATTGCAATGTGTTTACCCTTTGAGATTACATTGAGGACCTGTTCCTTGGTGATGGTTGGACCAGCTGTGGTTGTGGGTATTTCTTGAGAGCTGTCTGAGGATAAAAGTGGGATAAAACTGAAGCTGAATTTCTCAGCCAGTAGATGATGATCTTAGTGTTTCACTGTTGCAGTCATTACATTTGGGTTATCTGCTGGCAGGTTGCCCTCAGTCGGCCTAAATTCCAAAGTCTTGGGTCCTGCGTCGGTTGCCGTCTCCTCTTCCATGACGTCAGGTCATCAGGGGTATAAAACAAGCAGCCGATGCCATTTTCTTTAGTCTTTCTTGCCATGTGGTGCCCGAAGCAGAAGCATTTTGCAAGTCCCGGTCGGCCGACTCCTGAAATTTTTGTTTTCGAGTTTCAGAACTGAAGTCTTCAAACTAAAGCTAAGTACCCCGTTGGGGAAACTTTTTTTCTTGCTCCATACCGATGTTAGAAAAAGTTAATAATTGTATTACTTGTGGGAAGCAAATACCTCATAAGGATTTCCATTTATACTGTATTCCTTGCCTAGGCCCTGATGACAACGTGCCTGGCTGTCGGTTTTGTGCTAGATTTAACCAACTCACTAGTAAGCGTCAGTATATTTTTGCCTCAAAGTATTTTGGAAACAGATTTAACAACCCAGAAATGTAGTCGGATAGCAGTCCGACTACCGGAGTACATAAAAAACGCAAAGAAAAGGTTAGAGAGAGAGAGACAGTCGAGGTCCAAAATCGACGAAGCTTCTCCTAAGCCAGTCGCCAGTTTGCCGGTACTCAGTGAGGTGCTTTTGCAGCCCCTGATGCCCGCTACTTTCGAGTCGCAGGCCCCTACCAAGACCCATGTGGAGTCCAGCAATACCGCAAGATGCTCCAAGTATTGGACCCACGGATGTATCTCCCTCGGATGGTTCCAGAGCCGCTGAGCAGGTACCGGCTTCTGAGGGTGTATTCTGGCCTCAACATTTTTATATCAAACCGATGACATCTGCAAAACCAAAGACAAAAGCAACTCCTAAAGCTAAAAAAAATGACGCATGAGCCACGTGCACAGGCCTCTATGCCTAAAAAACAGATGATCAAAATGGCTGAAGACTTTATTACCTTGATCAGGGGTTCCCATCCCCCTCCAGATAAGAGGCCTAGGCAAGACACTGATTATGAATTTTCAGATCAGGTTTCTATTTCTTTTGATTCCTCTTCTGATCACGAATTATCTATACCTCCCTATGAGGATTCTGATACAGAGGAAGAGTCTATACCATCTGCATCACTTCCTGAGGATTATTCATTTAAGGAAACCTTGCATACTTTGAGGGAGCATTTCCACTGGGAGAGTCAAGATGTCTCAGAATCATAAAAGAGGCTCAGGAATTTCCTTCTCCCTCAGCACAGGCCTTTAGCCATACCCCCTCTTTTAGACATGTTTTCGGAGTCAAGCTTGACCCCTGACTCCTTACCTCTGGCACCCAGCAAGCCTGACAGATATTACAGGGTCCCTGACTCACACAAATTTTTATTTAGAAACCCTGCTGCTGATCCTGAAACTATTTCACAGAGTCCAAAGGGAGTTAAGGCCTCAACAGCAAAAAATCCTACAAGGGCACTGGTTAAATGGGGAAAAAAGGTTTATACATCTGCAACCTTGGCAATTAGGGCCTTAAACTGCCAGTTTCATATGCTCCAGTATCAACAACATGTTATGGGATTGCTGAAACAGAAAATGATGTTGATTTCTGAATGTGCAGAAAATAAAGAATTGCAGGAATTATTGTATGCAGCTGAACAGGTTGGAAAGCATACTTTGCAATGTGGTTTTGATTCCTTAGAGGCCTCCTGCAGGGCCGCAGTTGCTGGATTTGTGATTAGGAGGCATGCCTGGCTAAAAGAGCAAAATTTGCCTGATCATGTTAAAGCTAAATTACTAGATGCACCTTTACAGCATGATACTCTGTTTGGTATTAAGGCAGAAGAGGTTTTAAAGAAAATGGAAGACAAAGCTAAGTCTATGCAAACTGTAAAAGACTTCTTACAAGTGCAGCCACCAAGATTTAGTAGACACTGGCCTACAAGAAATTGGTCCTTTCCCGTGTCAGACAGAGCTCAAAGGGGCAAATCCAGACGCCCTAAGGGTTCCATATACCAGGCACAAGATTCTTACAGGTCAAAGCAATGGGGCGCTTCTACCTCCAAATCTGGAGGAGATAAAGCACAAACCTACAGAAAACAGTCCTAATGACTTCCTCTGCCTTCACCAAACACTTATCTTTTGGCAACACCCTTAGGGGGAAAATTAGCACTTTTTGCTCAGAATTGGCAGTTAATAACCCAGGATAAGTGGGTGCTAAACATAGTATCACTGGGATACAGATTCCATTTCAGTACTCTGCCAATGGCAAACGGTTGGCCAGGTCTGCCAAAAAATCAATGGGCAGAGACACAGAAACAGGTTACGTCCCTCATGGGGGCCATTCAGCCAGTACCAGAACAGGAAAAAGGACAAGGTTTTTACTTGACTGTTCTTGGTACCCAGAAAGGACAAGGCCTGGCGGCCAATACTGGATTTATCGATTTTGAACACATATCTGGACATTCCAAAATTCAAAATGCTGAATTTTCAGCAGCTTCTGCCCATGCTGGGCAAGAATGCTTGGCTGGTGACATTAGAAATAAAAGAGGCATACCTGCATGTCCCAATAAAGCAATCGTGCAGAAGATACCTCAGATTCAAGGCTGGCTTAATGCATTACCAATTCTCTGCACTGCCCTTTGGCTTATCTACTGTGCCCAGGGTCTTTACAAAGTGCTTGGCACCAGTAATTGCATTTTGCAGACAAAGAAGTATACAAATATATCCTTACTTGGACGACTGTCTCATTCAAGCAGAGAACAAGGACATTCTTCTTCAACACCTGGCATTTATGAAAAGTTTTCTAACATGCCTAGGGTACACAATAAACGAAAATAAATCACAACTGGTACCCTCTCAAAAGATAACATTCCTGGATGCAAGCTTGAATACAACTGCCCAGATGGCTTACCTCACGCCAGACAAGCAAAGGCAACTGACTACTTACTTCAAACTGATGGCAACACAAACCCAGTTATCTGCAAATCAAATTCTGCAGGCTTTGGGCTTCATGGCATTTTGCATCCTACTGATTCCATATGCAAGACTGCATATGAGGAAACTTCAGTGGTACCTAAAAAGTTTATGGAGTCAACATTGCCATAGTCTGGAAACAATGAATGTCCTTCAAGGATGCATCTGCAGTCTTTACAAATGGGTTGTCCTGTCGTCAGGCAGCCCCTCGGTCGGCCGGATTCCAAAGTCTGGGTCTGGCTTCGGCTGGTGTCGCACTTCACCCGACGTCATTGCGGCAGTCATTCGGGTATAAAGGCATCAGCCGACGCCATTTTCCTCAGTCTTTCTTGCCGCGTGGCGCCCGAAGCAGAAGCTGTTCGCAAGTGCCGGTCGGTCAGATCCAGAGATTACTACTACCGAATACTACTTCGAAGACTTCTATAAAGCTAAGTACCCCGTTGGGGACTCTTTCTTGCCTCAGCCGATGTCAGAGAAAGTTAATAACTGTTTATCTTGTGGGAAACAAATACCTCATAAAGATTTCCACTCCTATTGCATACATTGTTTAGGCCCAGACCACGACGTAGCAGCTTGTCTAGCCTGTGCTTCTTTTAACCGGCGGACGCTTAGACGTCGCTCGGACTTTGCTGAACAGATTTTCGGCTCCGATTTTGCCTACATTATGCCGTCGGATCCTCAGACTATGCAAATAACCAAAAAACGCAAAGAAAAGGACCGACACTCGCGGTCCGCGGTTTCGGCCGAAACCGCGGTTAAGCAAACCACGAGTGTCTCTGTTTCGGCCGAAACCGAACAAGCGGTTCTTTCTTCAGCCGATAACTTGCCTTCTACCAAGGCCTCTTCTAACCTGGTAGAAACGGCTTCTGAAATCCAACCTTCTGTTGCGATTTCACAGGATTTATCAGACACCATACCCCTAGATATTTCTACCCCTGCACGTGGAGCTGCTAGGCCTCCTCCAGCTATGTCTATTAAGGCCTTTGCCAGGGCTAAAGCAGCCAAAGCATCAAAACCTGTGCCTGCCAAGCCCCCCTCTCACAGGCCCAGCACCAGCTCCCATATGCTTTCTTTGGCAGAGGATCTCATCTCTTTAATTCGTGGAGCCCAGCCTCATCCAGACAGGGCCTCTCTTCCTCCTCCAGAAAAGAGGCCTAGAGCAGAGCCCCCTGAGCCAGTAGCCACAGATGATTCCTCTGATGACTCAGATCATACAGATCCTCCTGAGGCCTCTTATTCTCCTTACGAAGACTCTGATGCCGAGGAGTCCATCCCTTCAGCCTCTCCTCCTGAGGAATTTTCCTTTGGGGAAACCTTGCATGCTATGAGGGAACAATTCCAGTGGCAGGGCCAAGATTTCTCAGACTCTAGAAAAAGGCTTAGGACCTTTCTACACTTGCCACAGCATAGGCCTTTAGCTATACCTCCAGTTCTATCTGTTGTTGATGATGCATTTAATGATGCTTGCACTGCTCCTGATACTTTACCTCCGGCCCCTGCTAAGCCCGATAGGTACTACAGGGTCCCAGACACTCATCACCACTTATAAGCTCCTTTTGCAGATCCAGAGACTATCTCCCAGGGCCCTAAAGCTGTAGCAGCTACTTCTTCTAAAAACCCCCTCCCCTCTGAAAGGGAATCCAGGTCCTTAGAGATGGGGTAAAAGTTTACACCTCTGCTACTTTGTCAGCTAGAGCTTTGAACTGCCAATTTCATATGATTCAATATCAAGAGTTTATGCTTGACCAGTTGACTAAAAAGCTGTCCTCAGAAGAATCTTTAGATAAAAAGTATGTTCAAGAAATGTTACATAACATACAGCAGGTTAGTAACCATTCTTTAAAATGTGGCTATGATGCACTGGAGGCTTCCTTTCAATCAGCCATGACTGGCACAGTTATCAGGAGGCATGCATGGTTGAAAGAACAGGCATTACCAGACCATGTCAAAACTAAGCTTTTGGATGCACCTATGGACAAGGTCAATTTATTTGGTGCCCCCGCACAGCAGGTACTAAAAAAGATGGAAGAGAAAGCAAAACCTGTGCAAACAGTGAAAGATTTCTTACAAGTTCAACCTCCAAGGTTTAGCAGGAACTGGCCCTCCAAGAATTGGTCCTTTCCGGACTCCTCTAAGGCACAAAGAGGCAGGAATAGGCGCTCTAGAGGCAGAAACCAATCCAGGGGTGCCTACAGGGGTCGCCAGTGGCAGGGTAACAACCAACGAGACACGGATACAGCCACCACCACTACAATAACTCAATCACAGTGACTTGGCGATGGCACCACCTACCAGGGAACAACTAGAAGCACCCTTAGGCGGAAAGCTAACATTATTTACAAGAAACTGGCACTGCATTACAAGAGAAAAATGGATTTTGCAGACTATAGACAAAGGTTACAGGTTCCATTTCCATACACTACCAGGAAAGAGAGGAATGCCAAATCTACCACCTTCTCAAAGGACAGAAGCTCTAAAACAAATATCTCAATTAAGAATGAGAGCTGTGGAAAAGGTACCATTTATGGAGCAAGGGAAAGGATTTTACTCCAGGCTCTTCCTGGTACCAAGAAAAGAAAACAAATGGAGACCTATTCTATACCTGTTCACTTTAAACACATTCCTCATTGTTCCAAAATTCAAAATGCTGACCCTACAGCAGCTTCTTCCCATGCTGGGCAAGGAGTCTTGGCTGGTAACTCTAGATCTCAAGGAGGCATACCTGCACGTCCCCATAAGACCAATTTGCAGAAGATACCTCAGATTTCTTGCAGGATCAGAGCATTATCAATTCTCAGCATTGCCCTTTGGCTTATCTACTGCGCCCAGAGTGTTCACAAAATGCCTGGCATCAGTAATCGCTCATTGCAGACTTCAGGTAATTCAAATATATCCCTACCTGGACGACTGCCTGATACAAGCGGACAACAAAAACAAACTAACAGAAGACTTACAAAGAGTCATCTACCTGCTGCAAGCCCTGGGATATACAGTCAATACAAAAAAGTCAAGGCTGATTCCTTCCCAAAGAATAACCTTTCTGGGTGCAGAACTGGACACATCAAAACAAATATTTCTAACTGCAGAAAAGAAAGAGCAACTTCCTCTCTACTTCTTGGCATTAGCAAAGCAGAGCCATCTAACTGCAAGAAAAGTGCTACAATCTCTAGGCTTCATGGCATCCTGCATAATACTGGTACCTCATGCCAGGCTGCATATGAGAAAGCTACAGTGGTACCTAAAGAATTTGTGGTCTCAGCACAAGCACAGCCTAGAAACCAAAATTCCAATGATCCCATGCCTGAAGCAAGAGTTCTTATGGTGGGCTCAGGCCTGTCAATCAAACACAGGACTGCCCTTCTGCAAAAGTCAACCAAGACAAACCATCACGACAGATGCCTCAGACCTCGGCTGGGGGGCACACATGATGGGCAAGTGCATTCAAGGCCTATGGACTCAAGACCAGCTGCATCTGCACATAAATCTAAAAGAAATGATGGCAGTAAAATTGGCAATCCAGGCATTCAGACCTTTTCTCCAAGAAGGCCAGTTGATAAGGACAGACAACACCACAGTTATGTGGTACATCAACAAACAGGGAGGCACACACTCATACCCTCTATGCCGGCTGGCACAGGACCTATGGGATGTGGCTCTGAGCTACAACATTCAGTTACAGGCAATTTATGTACCAGGGAAGGAAAACATTCTAGCAGACATATTGAGCAGAACTACAACAGATGTCCACGAATGGATGCTGCATCCGGACATCTTCAAAACCATCACAAGAGAATGGGGTGTACCACAAATAGACTTGTTTGTATCCCCTTTCAATCACCAGTTGAAGAAATTCTGCACAAGGACTTACCACCCACTTGCTTGGAAGGTGGACTCCCTATCCTTCAGTTGGAAAAACCTGACAGCATACGCATTCCCACCACTACCTTTGATGCACAAGGTGCTTCTCAAGATCAAAGAGGAACGTCCGAGGATCATTCTGATAGCCCCAGACTGGCCAAGACAACATTGGTATCCACTGCTGAGGAACATGTCCCGGGAACAAATATGGACACTGCCCCTGATCTCATTACTGCTGACACAGAACAACTACAACCTTCTGCATCCAAACCTAAAAACTCTGCAGCTAACTGCCTGGAACATTACATAACAGCAGTTAACCCAAATTTATCCCAAAGGGTTAAAGACATAATCCTGGAGGCTCGTAGACCTTCAACAAGAAAGAATTATGCAGCAAAATGGAAAAGATATCTCATCTTGAGTACTGCAAAGGGGCAAGATGTGACACTGGTGAACATAGCCAACATCCTGGAGTACTTGGCGGAGCTCTTCCATACAGGCCTGTCCTATTCCTCCATCAAGATACATGCATCAGCTTTTTCAGCAGAATACAGCTTGGATCCTCCTGTCTTCTCGCATCCTCTGCTCAGACAGTTTCTGAGAGGAATTAAAAATGTAAAACCTCCCAGGAAACCTCCATTGCCAGCATGGGACTTGAACTTTGTGCTAGAAAAGCTGACTCTACCTCCTTTCGAACCAGCAGCTACAGCAGAATTGCAATACTTATCCTGGAAGACTGCTTTCCTGCTGGCTATAACTTCAGCAAGAAGGGTCTCTGAGCTACAAGCATTAATGGCAGTACAACCCTTCCTGATCTTCCATCAAGATAGTGTCCATGAGAACAAATCCTACATTTATGCCTAAGGTGGTATCCAGAGTCTCTTTAAATCAGGCTATCCACCTTCCTACATTCTTCCCCAATCCACAGAACAGGGGAGAAAAGCTCTTACATACCCTGGATGTGAAAAAACCAAACGAAAAACAAACTAAAACTGGTAAAAAAGCGGGCGACACACGATAAGAGGACTGGAACACAGATTTAATACTCCACAGTAAAAACCACAGATATCGTGGCGCTTTTCGGCAGATTAAAATAACCCGCCTTCTTCAGACAAGAGTTGGGTTACACAGTTAGTATCTTATACACCATTATTAAACCAGTGGGACCAATAAGGCTAAAGTGCATTTGTGCTTGTTACGATAACCATAACAACCTTAAAAGGGTTCCATCTCAAATAAAAGTATAAATAGACAATTAAATTATACAACGTAAAAAAATCATCAATCAAACATTGCTGCGATAAACAATATTATAAATAAAAACTGGTATATATATAACCTTCCACCTAATTGTTTGTTAAATATTAAGAGTGTTTTTAAAACAGGGTTATATACAATTAGTTGTCGCTTTTCCCTTTTGACATAACATAGCTAGTGGGTTATAAAAAAGTAAAAACAAATTATACTGGATTGTTTCATAAAAATTTAACCCCCAAGAGCTTAATAAATAACTTGTAATTTAGTTGCTTAGATTGTTATTACTTATATTTGTTAAATATACACCTTAGTGTAATTACCGGGAACTCCAGTTACCAACAGTACGTGTTCTGGTATTAAATTCATACTGGAAAAAGGAGAGAAACAATATTATACTTACTACTATGTTAGCCAATGTACAAAATATGCAAGATTAAAACCTCTGAAAGTATACAAAAAGAGGTTACAAGATTTACAAATAAATAGACTATGCATAGGAATACCCTGGATGTGCACAGACAATTACGCTACTACCTGGACAGGACAAAAAACAATAGAAAAACTGACCAGCTTCTGGTAGCATATGCAACAGGAAAAGAAGGAAAACCAATTTCTAAACAGACAATCTCCAAATGGATAGGAAATTGCATTAGATTTTGTTACTCCTACCATGGAAAGAAAACTCCAGAGAACATCAGGCCTCACTCCACAAGGGCTACAGCCACTACCACAGCTTTCTTATGAGGAGTGGCTACCAAGGACATTATAGAGGCTGCTACTTGGACCTCCGTGCATACATTTGCCAAACATTATAACTTACCTCTATACTCTAGATCCCGTGCTGGTTTTGCCACTGCTGTTTTGCAAGGGATCCTGACTACACCATAATCTATTCTCATTTCCTCCTCCCCTAGTTTAGCTATGGTATTCTACCCATTTGTAAAGACTGCAGATGCATCCTTGAAGGACATAGTACAGTTTTGTACCTACCATAAATGTAGATGTCCGAGAGGAATGCATCTGCAGTCAGGATTACCCACCCTCCTTCCCCTCTGAGGTACTCCTAGGGTACTTACCAATCTTCAGCTAGCTTGGGGGGGATCTATTATGGTGTATTTGTTTGTATATATGTACATACATGTTTTTTTTTTGTGTGTTTGCTCTCTACTATTTGGAAACTTTGGCATTTATCCAAATTTAGCCATCCAAGAGGGGCAACTGGCATCTGGGGCAAGAAACACTGAGGAAAATGGCGTCGGCTGATGCCTTTATACCCGAATGACTGCCGCAATGACTTCGGGTGAAGTGCGACACCAGCCGAAGCCAGACCCAGACTTTGGAATCTGGCCGACCGAGGGGCTGCCTGACGACAGGACAACCCATTTGTAAAGACTGCAGATGCATTCCTCTCGGACATCTACATTTATGGTAGGTACAAAACTGTACTTTCCTCTCATTCCCTGTCTACAACAGGAGTTTCTATGGTGGGCAAAGGCATGTCACCAAAACATGTGATGGGCCTTCACTCTACCCCCTGCCAGCCAAATCTTAACAACAGACGCATCAGATTATGCCTGGGGGCCCACATGGCGGGAAGATGCATTCAGGGCATATGGACCCCAAAACAAATGCATCTACATATCAACCAGAAAGAGATGCTAGCTGTTCAAAATGCCCTGACAGCCTTCAAGAACCTGCTTCATCCAGGACAACTACTGATAAAGACGGACAACACCACGGTCATGTGGTCCCCATTTACAGATTAGCCATGGCACTGTGGGACACAGCTTTGACTTACCAAATACATCTTCAAGCTCTATTCCTGCCAGGAAAACAAAATACTGTGGCAGATGATTTAAGCAGAAACCTTATGGATCCTCACGAGTGGAAACTAGACCCACAAGTTTTCAGCATGATAACAAAGAAATGGGGGAGCCCAGACATCTATTTGCCTCTCCTCAAAATTATCAATTGAAAAGATTCTGCACAAGGACAAGCATGGAAAGTGGATGCCCTATCCTTCAGTTGGAAAAACCTGCACAAGGACAAGCATGGAAAGTGGATGCCCTATCCTTCAGTTGGAAAAACCTATCAGTTTATGCCTTTGCTCTTCTGCCTCTTCTTCCCAAGGTCCTCCTAAAAGTCAGACAAGAGAAACAAAAGATGATATTAATTGCCCCGGACTGGCCCCGCCAATACTGGTACCCAGTCCTAAGGAATTTGTCTCATTACCCAGCTTGGACCTTACCTCAAAGACCACAACTACTGTCCCAGCAAAACAATCAGATCTTTCACAATCAACTCCAGACACTGAACCTGGCAGCATTTCTGATCATGTAGTTATACGAACATCTCTCAGTAAAGCTGTGATATATGTCATTTTGGAAGCCAGAAGGCCTAGTACTAGAAAATCTTATGCTGATAAATGGAACAGATTCTGTGCTTGGAATCGAGCACAAGGAACTACTACAGCAGAACCAAATATTCCTCAGATATTACAATACTTGACTGAGATGCTTGACAAAGGCCCATCTTTCTCATCAATTAAAATCCATGCCTCTGCCATTTCGACTCATTACAATACAGAGCCACCAATCTTTTCTCATCCTTTACTAAAGCAGTATCTTAGAGGAGCCAGAAATGTAAGGCCTCCTAGAAGATCACCAGTACCTGCATGGGACCTCAATTATGTGTTGGAAAAGCTCACCCTGCTTCCATTTGAACAAGCTGCTACTGCTGATATAAAGTTCTTATCATGGAAAACAGGTCTGCTACTAGCAATTACTTCAGCAAGAAGAGTCACAGAGCTACAGGCTGTGGATCCTTTTATCGTATTTTATCCGGACAGGGTGTCACTGAGGACAAATCCAACATTTATGCCTAAGGTGGTTTCCAGTGTGGCTCTTAACCAAACTATTCATCTGCCAACCTTTTATCCAAATCCATAGAATAAGGGGGAGAGGATTCTATTAATTGGACGTACACAGACAGCCAAGATTCTACTTGAGCAGGACTAAAGCTCTAAGAAAAACTGAGCAATTACTAGTAACATATGCTGCATGATCAGAAGGAACGGCTATTTCATAGCAAACTATTTCAAAGTGGATAAGCCACTGCATTCTTTTTTGCTATTTACACCATGGTAAACCTGTGCCCAAGGGCATTAGGTCTCATTCCACCAGAGCTGCAGCTACTTCAGCAGCCTTTCTCAGAGGAGTACCAACCAAACACATTCTAGAGGCTGCTACTTGGAGTTCTGTTCACACCTTTACAAAGCATTATCATTTGCCTCTCTACTCTAAGTCCAGGCCAGGCTTTGCCACTGCAGTTTTGCTGGGCCTTATAGCCGCACCTAATGGTTATTAGCTCCAGCCTCCCAACCATAGCTTTGGGATTCTGCCCAAATGTAATGACTGCAACAGTGAAACGCGAAGAACATAGTACAGTTGTGTACACTTACATAAATGGAGATGTTCGAGTGTATTCACTGTTGCAGTCCAGGTTACCCACCCACCATTCCCCTTTCATTCTGGAGTTTATCTTTCCTTCTCTATCTTCTACAACCTATGTGGTGTTTTTGCTTGTAGATGAAGGTAAAGTTTATATTGATGCATGTATATATAGTTTTTATTCATATATATTTTTGCTACCTTTTTGGGGGCACCTGACATCTGGGGCAAGAAAAACTAAAGAAAATGGCGTCTGCTGCTTGTTTTATACCCCTGATGTCATGGAAGAGGAGACGGCAACCGACGCGGGACCCAAAACTTTGGAATTTAGGCCGACTGAGGGCAGTCTGCCAGCAGATTACCCAAATGTATTGACTGCAACAGTGAATACACTCTAACATCTACATTTATGGTAAGTGTACACAACTGTACTTTCTATATCTTTTGGCTTAGTAAAAGTGTCTCCATTTTCGTTTAAATGTTCTTCGTATTTCACTGTTGCAGTCATCACATTTGGGTTATCTGCCTGCAGGTAGCCCTCAGCCCACCTGAATACCGGAGTCTTGGGATTTCTGCGTCGGATGCTCTCACTTTTTCCATGACATCAAGTCATCAGGGATATAAAACATGCATCCAACACCATTACATCAATCTTTCTTGCCGTGTGGTGCCCGAAGCAGAAGCAGTTCACACGTGCTGGTCAGCCGACTCCTGAAATTTTCATTTTCGAGTTTCAGACCTGAAGTCATCTAAAAGATAAGTACCCCATTGACTATCCATTTTTCTTGCTCTAACCGATGTCAGAAAAAATTAATAATTGTCTTGCCTGTGGAAAGCAAATACCTCGTAGAGATTTTCATTCTTACTGCGTCACCTGTTTAGGCCCAGACCACGACGTCCCTCATTGTCTGTTTGGTGCCTTGTTCAATGCCCGAACTATTCGTCGTCTGGCAATTTCTGTAGCTGAAATACTTCGCTCTCTATCTCTGTAATCCGAAATGGCTTCTTTAAGCCATCCAACTGCCGATCTTCCGAAAAAAAACGTAAGGATAAAGACAGAGACAGACCTCATAGGTCCAAAACTGCTGACGATGCTTCCTTTAAGCTAGTCACCAGTCTGCCAGTACTCAGTGAGGTGCTTTTGCAGCCCCTGATACCCGCTTCTGCAGATTCACAGGCCTCTACTGAGACTCATTCGGAGTCCGGTATGCCGCGAGATGCTTCTTCGACTATGGAACTTGCAGATGTCTCTACTTTACTTTGGATGGGACTGGAGCTGCTGTGCAGGCACCGGCTTCTGAGGGTGTATTTAGGCCTACTGATTTTCATATTAAACAGACGACTTTGTGTCAAGCCAAAAATTCCAAATTCCTCAGGCATAAAGTTCGCACTACGCCTAGAAAACAGACGACCAAAGCACATTCTCAGGCCCACATGCCTCAAAAGCAAATGTTTAGAATGGCTGAAGACCTTTATTACCTTAATTAGGGGAAGCCAGCCTTGCCCCTCTAAGAGACCTAGAACTGCTTTTCCTTCTGATTTTTCTGTTCAGGAATCTGATATCTCTGTTCCTTCTGACTACCAGGAATTACTCTTATGTACTTATGAGGATTCTGATGCAGAGGATTCCATTCCCTCTGCTTTCCCTGCAGAAGATTTTTCTTTTGGTGAAACCTTGAATTACCCTTAGGGAGCATTTCTGCTGGGAAAGCCAGGACTATTCTCTAGTCCAAAAAGAGACTCGGAATTCTTAAACCTGCCTCAACACAGGCCTCTAGCTGTCTTTCCTGTTCTGGAGATTGTAGATGATGATTTCTTGGAATCCAGACTTACCCCGGATACTTTGCCTCCAGCTCCCAGGAAACCTGACCGGTACTATTGAGTACCTGACTCTCACAAATTCCTTTTCAAGAATCCTACTGCAGATCCAGAGACCATTTCCCGAGGACCAAAAGGCATTAAGGCTACTACTGCCAAAAATCCTGCCCCTTCTAACAGGGATTCTAGGGCTTTAGACAGATTGGGTAAAAAGGAATACACCTCTGCTACTCTGGCCATTAGGGCTTTAAATTGCCAGTTTCATATATTAAAGTATCAGCACCATATTATGTGACTAAACAGAAAATTATGTTGATTCCTGACTGTGCAGAACACACAGATTTACAAGAGTTAATGCATTCTGCTGACCAAGTTGGTAAACATACTTTGCAGTGTGGTTTTGATGCTTTAGAAGGATCTTGCAGGGCTGCTGTCACTGGGTCTGTACTCAGAAGGCATGCTTGGCTTAAGGAACAAAACTTGCCAGATCATGTAAAAGCAAAATTACTGGATGCACCCTTAAACTAAGAGCACCTATTTGGCAATACAGCAGAAGTAGTCCTCAAAAGGATGGAGGAAAAAGCTAAATCTATGCAAACTGTTAAAGATTTCTTACAGTACAGCCACCTAGATTCAGTAGGCATTGACCTTCAAAGAACTGATCCTTTCCAGTCCCTTCCAGGCCTTCTCAGTCTAAACCCAGGGGCAGCAGACCACCAAGACTACAGTCTCAGGTTATGCACAGATCTAAACAGCGGGGTGCTCCCACGTCGAAAGCAGGGAGTAGTAAGCCACCCCCATGGTAAAATTGCACAATGACTTATCCTTAACTCCTCCAAGCCTTGCACAACTATTTGCACCTTTAGGAAGAAAGCTCGCCTTGCATGCAAAAAACTGGGACTACATTACCCAAGACAAATAGGTTTTAAACGTTGTTTCCCTAGGATTCCACTTCCACTCACTCCCAACCCTAAGTGGATGGCCAGACCCCCCCCCCCCCAAACCAGTGGGCGGAGGCCCAAAAACAAGTACTCTCTCTCCTCAGCATCAAGGTTATTCAACCTGTCCCAGCAGAACAAAGGGGACAAGCCTTTTATTCAAGACTGTTCCTGGTTCCCATAAAAGAAAACTCCTGGCATCCTATCCTGGATCTGTCTATTCTCAACACCTTTCTGATGGTTCTAAAATTAAAAATGCTAACTCTCCAACAGCTGCTTCCTATGGCAACCCTAGACTTAAAAGAAGCTTACCTGCACATCCCTGTAAGAGACTCTTGCAAGAAATACCTATGCTTCAGGGCAGGCTGTATGCACTATCAGTTCTCTGCACTTCCCTTTGGCTTATCTACTGCTCCCAGGGTATTCACAAAGTGCCTAGCTCCAGCCATTGCCTTTTGCAGGCAGAGAAGAATTCATATTTACCCATACTTGGACGATTGCCTATTCAGGCAGAAAGTCAGGACTTGCTATTACAACACCTGGCATTTGTAAAAAGACTTCTAACCTCACTGGGGTACACCATCAACAAAATGAAATCATACCTAGTATCCTGCCAACAGGTTGTATTCCTGGGAGCAAGCTTGAACACAACTTCCCAGATGGCATTCCTCACTCCAGAGAAACACATTTATTTGACAACCTACTGGCCACAAAAACCCAGCAATCTGCAAGGAAAATACTGCAAGCTCTGGGGTTCATGGCCTCTTGCATTCTGTCAATTCCATATGCAAGACTGCATATGAGGAAACTTCAATGGTATCTAAAAAGTCTGTGCTGTCAACATTCTCAGGACCTGGAAACAATAATTCCTATCATTCATTCTCTAAGGGCAGAGTTCCTTTGGTGGGCAGAGGCCTGCAACCACAACAAGGGACTCCCTTTCACTCTACCCCTGCCACCCAAACCCTAACAGATGCATCAGACTATGCATGGGGGGCTCACATGACAGGGCAGTGCATTCAGGGCAAATGGAACCAAAAACAGATGCACCTGCCCTGCATATCAATCAAAAAGAAATGTTAGCTGTACAGAATGCTCTGCCAGCCTTCAAAGACATCATTCTTCCAGGACAACTATTGGTAAAGACAGACAACACCACAGTTATGTGGTACATAAAGTAGCAGGGGGAACCCCTTCCTACCCACTCTGCAGACTAGCCATGGCTCTGTGGAACACAGCCATGAGCAACCAAGTACACCTACAAGCTTGATTCCTGCCAGGCAAACTAAATTCACTGGCAGACTTAAGCAGAAATCTCATGGACCCACATGAATGGAAACCGGAACCCAAAATATTCAAGCTTTTGAGGAACAGATGGGGGACACGAGGTGGAACTGTTTGCCTCCCCTCAGAACTATCAATTGAACAAATACTGCACCAGAACTCCCCACACTCAAGCTTGGAAAGTGGATGCCCAGTCCTTTACCTGGGAAAGCCTCTCAGTCTGTGCCTTTCCCCCTCTGCCTCTCATCTCAAAGGTTCTTCTAAAGATCAAACAGGACAAGCCTAGGGCAATCCTGATTGCACTAGACTGGCCACGCCAGCACTGGTACCCTCTTTTTCACAGTCTGACAGTGCTACAACCATGGCACCTGCCTCAGACCCCTGCCCTGCTTTCCCATCAGGTGGGCCAGATTCTGCACTCTCAGCTTCAAACCCTGAACCTTGCAGCCTGGCTAATCCTCTAAGCTCACCTCTAACATCCCTCAGTAAGCAGGTGCTGAATGTTATTCTTGAGGCAAGGAGGCCTAGTACTAGAAAATCCTATTCAGAAAAGTGGAAAAGCTACTGTTCCTGGAGCCAGTCTTAGGGGATGGGCACAATGGTGCCCATCTTGACTCATATACTGGATTACTTAACAGAAATGCTCCACAAGGGCCTATCCTTCTCTTCAGTTAAGATTCATGTCTCAGCCATCTCAGTTCATTGTAATACTGAGCCACCCCTCTTCCCTCATCCTCTGGTAAAACAGTTCCTTAGAGGGGTCAAAAATGTAAGATCCCCCAGGAGAGCTCCCACTCTGGCCTGGGACCTTAACTCTGTCTTGGAAAAACTTACTCTTCCCCCCTTTGAACCAGCTGTTACAGCAGAGTTGAAATTCCCCTCTTGCAAAACAGCTTTACTTCTAGCCATCACTTCAGCAAGAAGGGTGTCTGAACTGCAGGCCATTATAGCAGTGGAACCCTTCATTGTCTTCCATGCGGATGGGGTTTGCCTCGGGACTAACCCATCTTTTATGCCCAAGGTGGTGTCTAGTGTGGTTTTAAACCAGTCCATTCATTTGCCTACATTTTTCCGTAACCCTCAGAATAATGGGGAAAGGATACTGCATTCTCTGAACGTGCACAGACAGCTTAGATTCTATTTGGACAGGACTAAGCCTCTCGGAAAATCTGACCAGCTGCTAGTCAGCTTTGCTGCAGGGACAGAGCAGAAGCAAACCATTTTTAAATGGATAGCACACTGCATTAATTTCTGCTACAAGCACCATGGAAAACCTACCCCACAGGGGATAAGAACACATTCCACTAGGGCTGCATCTACCTCTACTGCATTTCTCAGAGGAGTTCCTACCAGGGACATCCTGGAAGCTGCAACCTGGAGCTCTGTACATACTTTCACCAAGCATTGCCATTTGCCTATCTTTTCTAAATCCAGAGCTGGATTTGACACAACAGTCTTACAGGACCTGATTGCCAGCCCTAATGTGTCTTAAATCTACCTCCACCTTTCCTTAGATTTAGGAATCAACCCAAATGTGATGACTGCAACAGTGAAACACGAAGAACATGGTACAGTTGTGTACACTTGACATAAATGTAGATGTTCGAGTGTATTCACTGTTGCAGTCCTGGTTGCCCTCCCTCCAGCCCTCTGATTGTCTTTGTTTTCACCTATCCTTTTTGGTTTGGCATATCTTATACTATGTGTATTTGCTTTTTACTGGGGGTATTCCACACCATTTAATTGCTCCCTATTGTGGGGGCACCTGACATCTGGGGCAAGAAAAACTGATGTAATGGCGTCTGCTACATTTTTTATACCCCTGACGACCTGACATCATGAAAGAAGCGACAGCATCCGATGCAGAAATCTCAGTACTCTGGTATTCGGGCCGGCTGAGGGCTACCTGCAGGCAGATAACCCAAATGTTATGACTGCAACAGTGAAAATACTCTGACATCTACATTTATAGTACGTGTACACAACTGTACTTTATGCATATTGTGTATTGCATCTGAGGTTTTCGGCATAGCTGAAGAATGTCTTGTGGTTGCTCTTAGCCAGGGAACCTACTATTACCTCAAATTTGGCTTTGGTAGACCTAATTAGTCCCCTGAATTGTTGTTTGATGAGGGAGTTCTTACCTTGCTAGGCATTCCATTTCCTATTTTTTGGCCATGATTTTTTTCCTTTTGTTATACAGCCTGTTGGTATTTGGATTCCACCAAGGGTGTCTTTTGAGTTTTTAATTTATGGTGTGCTCATTTTGGGTACATACTACTAT
Source organism: Protopterus annectens (assembly GCF_019279795.1). Taxonomy (NCBI): domain Eukaryota; kingdom Metazoa; phylum Chordata; order Ceratodontiformes; family Protopteridae; genus Protopterus; species Protopterus annectens. The sequence continues at coordinate 749,751,617 of NC_056749.1, forward strand.
CTCTGTGCAACTATAAATGTAATTGTAAAAGGCTTTTGTGAATGACTGCACATATGCAGCTGTGTTCTCTGGGTTTGTAGGGGGCTTGATATTTTGCCAGGATGTCACCTAAAAGAAGAATTTCCACCTTGGAATATTTCCTGAAAATTCCATAGTTATTTTTTGTCCCAGGTTTTCTTTTAAATTTTGAAGGAAACTGCTTTTTGGTCTGACCCTGAACAGTGAGGATGTCAACACTTCTGGAGGTGCAATATGTTGATGAGGATTAGGTCAAAGATGTTGCTGCCTCTAGTGGACATGTGGGCTAGCTGGACCAGGACATTCATGTTGGCAAAGTCCATAAATGTATTTATTTATTTTTTTGCCTGCAAGCTTGAGTTTATATATGATTAACAGTTTATAGTGGGGTAGTTGAAGTCACCCATGGTTGTGGTGTTAGGTTGAATAGAAAGTGACTCAAGTTCATTTAAGTGGTATGGATTTATTTGGTCATGAAGGGGGACCTAAACCTCACAAAGACAGAGTAAGTGACTTTGCTTATGGTGCGTTGCATGGGAAGGAGCTCGTGCATGTCATACTGCTTGTCCGGCCTTGAGATGAGATTGTTTTTGATGTAAATTGAGACGCCTACATTTTTGTCTTTTTCTGTGCAGCAGTTGGGCTAAATGTGTGGAGGGCATTGATGCTCTCTGTGGCCTTAAACCGTGTCTCAGTAACTACACAAACGTCTACATTCTCTAGGGTTACTAGGGAGTGGAGTTTTTAGTTTAAACTCTTGGAGTTGAGCAGTATTACCTTTAAATAAATCTGGGTTGGTTTAGCTATGTCAGATGGTTTATCAGGCTAGCAATACCTAAAAAAGGCACTATGGGGTGGATAAAGTGCAGACCATTCTTGAAGTGTCATGGTCTGTTAACCATGTTTTCCCAGGCCAACAAATATTGTGCCCCCTTTGACTGACACCAAAATCTAAGCCATCTGTAAAAATCAGTTATTTTCTGTTGGTATTGCAGCATCATCTTGGAAAAGGTAGAATGCTGGTCAGTGCTAGGCTCTTACTAACGTGACATGTAGTCTGAGAGCTCCATCATGTCTCTCTTCATGCAGTCTAAGGAGGTTTGTCTTGGGTCTTATACTCCCACATGGGCTACGACTTAATCATACTGGTGATCTTGCTGATCCTGACTCCCTAATTGGCAGCTGAATGTAACCCACTCATTGTTCAGCTTGGTGAGTGGTACATTGGTGTGCCTCACAGTGGAATCTCCTGTAACCAAAATGTTGGATTGTGTGATGGTATGGGTTTAGGCATAGAGGTACTGAGAGTTGAAGATGAGTGTGTGGTGGATATTGCTATGATGTGTGTTGAGGTTGGTGAGGATACTTATTGTAATTAGTGCGTTTGGGAGGCCTCTAAGGTTTCAGTTTGGGTAGATTAGTTTTAACAGCCTCAGTATATGAGGGTCTATGTTTTTTGTCCGAGAGAGAGAGACAAAGAGATTGTGTAGTTTTGTGTTTATGACAATCTGTTTGATATTTATTGTGGTTGTATGTCTGCAGGCAGTGTGGAAGTACACATTTCATATGTAGTATTTTGTTTAAGAAGTAAGTGGTTTGAAGAAGACATGAGCTGGCTGCAGAGTGCGTAGGAAGGTGCAGATCCATAGGTACAGGTATAAATATAGTGATTTACAGGGGAGTAGTACCAATGGCTTCTGTACTCCTCTTTTTGTAATTTCTGTAAGGGGTACAGATTAAATAGTGTGCTAGTTGGGTAAGCAGTGTATAGTCTTAGTCTAGTCTCACAGAGCATGTGAACAATACCTGTTTTCCAGAAACAGTGCTCATGTGCTGCTCCTCTCACCAGTAGCAAAGCAGTAACATTCATCCCAAGGTGGCCCCTAGGAAGCAAATTACTGGCTTTCCACTGATAATTAAGGTCTGGATGTAATGTCATCTGCTGCTCCTCTCAACAGGACTAAAATAGAAGCACTAATCCTAAACTGATTACTGAAAAGCAGTTCCCAGGCTCTCCATTGGTTGGTAGTCTAGTCCTTGGTACAGACTTTAAAAGTAAGGTGATGGATTGCAATGTGCAGTAATTGAGTGAGGTGATATGAAACAGTGGCTAACACAGGGTTTAAGAGTCTAAGGGGGGAGACTTCCCAATTTGATCTTTCATTGCCCAGTAGATAAAATGAGATTGGGAGGGTCTACTAAAGCTGAATTTATAGTAGGAGCATGCAGCTCAAAAGCCACCACATTTAAAAGCAGAGCAAAAACTGGGGGAGTGGGTGGGAAAATCTTTACACCAACAAGTTTTTCAAAGCAGAAAAAATGAAATGCATAAACAGAACAGACAGTATAGCAAACACAAAGAAAGAAAATAAAATGGCTTCCCTGGCTTGTTTTCTGACATTAAAACACTGAGTGCTTGGTAATGCAGGCCATTTTGGGTCTATATTACAACGTCGAACTTGTATAAGTTTGAATGTTGTAATATCGAACCCAAAAGTCCAAAATCCAAAAATAGCGAAGCCACGGCACATCGATTTTTTTTCCCAGGGGAAAAAAAATGTTGGGCCGTTTTCGGGGCTTTGCTATTTCCTCCACTGTGGTGCGATCTTTGAGTTTGGTATATTTAAGTAGGGTGTGGGTGGGGTGAAGCCATCTCTAAGTTTAAGGTTTATTTTATTTTTTTTTGCCACGGAACAGCGATTTTTTTTTCCCTGGGGAAAAAATCGCTGTTCTGTGTTTTCATTATTATTGGGTTTCGGACTTTTGGGTTCGATATTACAACATTCGAACCTATGTTAGTTTGATGTTCTAATAAAGAACTGGCCGGGTCTATATTACAAGTCCATGCCAAACAAAACTATTTGTGCAATGGGCCCGTAAGATTAAGGAGCTGTTAATAAGCTGGTCCAATGGTCCAGGGTTTGATTCTTGCAACCTCATTTGCCTAGTTGAGTGACTGAGAAAGTTACTTAACCAGATATTGCCCCTTTGCTGAATCGGAGAAAGGTCCATGTAAATCAGTGCTCTACCCCAGTAAACAATCTCCAATGAACCTATGAACCTCTTAAGTATCAGTCAAGGAAGCAAAATAACCAATGAAAAACAAGTGAAATATGAAGCCCGAGAAAGTTTCCCTTGATCTGGAATATATCAAGCTCTCACCTGATGCACACTGAAATCACAGAATGCCCAAACATTTTCAGGCAAACACGTTTCCAAAAACAGGAAATAAAGGTGGAAAATAAAATGCATAAACAGAGCAGAAAATGCAGAGAAAGCAGCTCTAAATGGGTATCAGTTGCTTGAGTGGCCATTTTCGCTTGAATTTTGTTTTGGTTGATTTAACCAAACACCAGAGCTGCTTGTTTAATTTAGTGATAAGGGTTCTAGCTACTTTTAGCCAATAATCTCTTCCTTTTATTGGAAAGCTTATTGATATTGAAGTTCAACCAGGGAAGTTTGTTTTTGTAGTATGGTGTCCGCTTGTTTCTAACAGGTACAGCCACATCAGTGCAGCTGTTTACATGCAGTAAAGTTAATGGGGTTTGGTAGGGATTTCAAGATGTTCATCGTGCTATACTGCTGCAGTCATCACACTTGGGTTATCCTGTCATCAGGCGGTCCCGCAGTCGGCCGAATCCCAAAGTCTTGGTCCGGTGTCGGTTGTCGTCGCCTCTTCCCTGACGTCAGTGCGACAGGGGTATAAAAGAGACTGCCGACGCCATTTTCTTCAGTCTTTCTTGCCGCGCGGTGCCCGAAGCAGAAGCAGTTCGCAAGTGCCGGTCGGCCAGCTCCTGAAATTTTCTAATCGAGTTTCGGCCCGAAGTCTTCTCCAAAGCTAAGTACCACGTTGGGGAAACTTTTCTTGCCTCAGACCGATGTCAGGCAAAGTTAATAATTGTATTTCTTGTGGGAAGCAAATACCTCATAAGGATTTTCATTCTTATTGTATTCCTTGCCTAGGCCCAGACCACGACGTCTCTGGTTGTCGGTTTTGTGCTAGGTTCAACAAACGTACAATTAAGCTTCGGGCAGAATTCGACCAGCATTATTTTGGCAGAAAATTTATCTATAGCATGCCGTCGGAGCAACCGACATCAGCAATGATTAAAAAACGCAAAGATCAGGACCGGCAGCCAAGGCCAAGACCAGATACCGAGGCCTCTGCAAGGCCTGACACCGGCTCTCCGGTTTTCAGGGAGGCACCTTCGCAGCCCCTGACTACCACTGATTCAGAATTTCTGACGGCATCCCAAACCGAAACAGTTTTGCCTCAGGATCCGGTTCCACCTCACCCCTCGGACGCCAGCCCCGACAGGGATCTGGAAATTTTGGATAGGTCTTCGGTCTCAGAGGGTGTTTTCAAACCGACAACTGCCTCTGCCAAGCCTCATGCTAAGCTCAAAGCCCCCTTGAAAGTTAGAAAACCGGGGCCACCCCCCCCCCCCACAGGCCCCTATGCCTAAAAAACAGATGCTTAAGATGGCCGAGGATTTAATTACCCTTATCAGGGGATCCCAACCCCTTCCTGACAAAAGGCTTAGACTGGAGGAAGATTATCCTTCCTCTGACCAAGCATCCATTTCCTCAGGCATCTCTGACGACCAGGATTACTCCTTCCCTCCTTATGAAGACTTAGATGCTGAAGAGTCCATTCCCTCTGTCTCCCCCCCTGAAGACTACTCTTGGGGAAACTGTACACACCATGAGGGAACACTTCCACTGGGAAGGCCAAGATTACTCTGACTCCAAGAAAAGACTCAGTGAGTTTCTTCTTCTTCCACAGCATAGACCCCTGGCAATCCCTCCAGTTTTAGACATTTTGGATGATGTTTTCTCTGAATCCAGTTTAAACCCAGATTCCTTACCTCCAGCACCAGCTAAACCAGACAGATACTACCGAGTTCCTGATACTCATAAGTTTCTATACAAAAGCCCTAATGCTGACCCCGAGACCATTTCCCAGGGTCCCAAAGGGGTTAAGGCCTCTACTGCTAAGAACCCACTTCCTTCTGAAAGAGATTCCAGAGCATTAGAAAGATGGGGAAAGAAAGTGTATACGTCTGCCACTTTGGCCATGAGGGCATTAAACTGGCAATTCCACATGCTAAAATACCAACCGTGTTTGATTACACAGTTAAAGCAGAAGCTGATCCCTCAGACAGATCAACTAGATTTGAAAGAGATGCAGGATTTGCTGCATGCAGCAGAACAGGTGGGAAAACATACCTTACAGTGTGGTTTTGATTCATTGGAAGCCTCATGTAGAGCAGCTGTCACGGGGTCTGTCATACGTAGGCATGCTTGGCTTAAAGAACAAGCCTTACCAGAACATGTCAAAGCAAAGTTATTGGATGCCCCATTGCAGAAAGATGTGTTATTTGGTATCAAAGCAGAGGAAGTTTTGAAGAAAATGGAAGAAAAGGCAAAATCTATGCAAACAGTTTTTACAGGTACAACCTCCTCATTTCAGCAGAAACTGGCCATCAAAAAACTGGTCCTTTCCTGCATCAGACAGACCCCAAAGAGGTAGGTACAGGCACCCAAGGGGCAGAGGCCAGCCACAAGGTTCTTTCAGGCCTAGACAATGGGATACAGCAACTCAGAGGTGGAGACTAAAGATCTCAACCCTTCAGGAAACAAACACAATGACTTCCCTCTTCGCCTGCCAAGCAAAATTGCCCTGGCAGCATCTTTGGGAGGGAAACTGGCTCTATTTCCACAAAATTGGCACATCATAACAAAGGACAAATGAATTCTGGACATTATTACCCGAGGCTACAGATTTCACTTCCACACTTTACCTCGGATGAGAGGCATGCCAAATCTGCCTCCAAACCAATGGACAGAGGCTCAAACGCAAATTTCAGCTCTCATGGATATGAAAGCAATTCAAAAGGTACCTACAATAGAGCAAGGTAGGTTTTTACTCAAGACTGTTTCTAGTCCCAAGAAAGGACAAAGCCTGGAGGGCCCATCTTAGGCCTCTCAATTCTGAACACATACCTGGAGGTACCCAAATTCAAAATGCTCACACTACAGCAGCTCCTTCCCATGCTGGGCAAGGAGTCTTGGCTGGTAATGTTGGACCTCAAAGAGGCATACCTACATGTTCCCTATCAGACAAGATTGCAGAAGATACCTCAGATTTTTGGCAGGTACAACGCATTATCAATTCTCTGCATTGCCCTTTGGCTTATCTACTGCGCCCAGAGTATTTACGAAATGCCTGGCATCAGTAATTGCATATTGCAGACAACGAGGAATACAAATTTATCCATATCTGGACGACTGCCTGATCCAAGCGGACAGCAAGGACATTCTACTACAGCATCTGGCTTTTGTAACACAGCTGCTCAGTTGCCTAGGGTACACAGTAAACAAAAAGAAGTCAAAACTAATACCCTCGCAACAGATAATATTCCTGGGTGCCAGCTTAAATACAATGACCCAGATGGCTTACCTCACGCCAGACAAACAAAAACAATTGACTCAATACTTCAAAATGATAGCAACTTTTACCCAGCTTACTGCAAGGAAAATCCTGCAGGCATTGGGGTTCATGGCATCATGCATTCAATCCCATATGCAAAGCTGCATATGAGAAAATTACAATGGTACCTGAAAAGTGTATGGTCTCAACACAGGCACAGCCTCGAAACAAATATACCTATCATTCCCTGCCTTCAAAAAGAGTTCCTATGGTGGGCTCAAGCATGTCAAACAAACAAGGTTCTTCCTTTAGTCTTACCTCCAGCAAACCAAACCATGACAACAGATTCGTCAGACTACGCCTGGGGAGCACACATGGCAGGACAGTGCATACAGGGCAAATGGTCTGCAAAACAAATGCATCTTCACATCAACTAAAAGGAGATGCTACCTGTGCAAAATGCACTGACAGCCTTCAAGGACCTCTTGCATCCAGGACAACTCCTAATAAGGACAGACAACACCACAGTTATGTGGTACATAAACAAACAGGGAGGAACACACTCCTACCCTTTATGCAGACAGGCTATGACCTTATGGAACACAGCTTTGACCTACCAAGTACAACTACAAGCACAATTCCTGCCAGGAAAAGAAAACATATTGGCAGACGTATTAAGCAGAAATATGGTAGACCCTCACGAGTGGAGACTACACCCACAAGTATTTTCAATGATAACTCAAAGATGGGGATGCCCAGACATAGATCTATTTGCCTCCCCCAACAATTGCCAATTACAAAAATTCTGCACAAGGACTTATCACTCCCTAGCCTGGAAAGTGGACGCTCTATCATTCAATTGGACAACACTGACAGTCTATGCCTTCCCTCCACTACCTCTATTGACCAAGGTATTATTGAAGGTCAGATCAGAGAGACCATAAATGATCCTCATTGCTCCGGACTGGCCACGCCAGCACTGGTACCCATTACTAAGGAACTTGACTCACAGCCCTCCATGGATCTTCCCTCAATTCCCACTACTGTTGACTCTCTCTATCAAACTCGTCACATCCAGCTCAGAACTTTAAATTTAGCTGCATGGAGAATTCCTTAAATTATTAATCTACACTTCTCTCAAAGGACGTCCTGAATGTAATTATGGAGGCCAGGATTCCCAGCACCAGGAAGACTTAATCAGACAAATGGAAAAGATTTTGTGCATGGCATCAGGCTAAAGGTCAAAATCCCTGGACACCAAACATTCCTCACATACTGCAATACCTAACTGAGATGCTACACAAAGGCCTTTCCTTCTCCTCCATTAAGATCCATGCTTCAGCCATTTCAGCTCACTATAATACGGATCCCCCAATTTTCTCACACCCCTTACTTAGGCAGTTTCTCAGAGGGGCTAAGAATATGACCCCCCAGAAAACCACCAACACCAACTTGGGACCTGAACTTGGTTTTAGAAAAGTTAACACTACCTCCTTTTGAACCAGCTTTCTTAGCAGAACTACAATACTTGTCTTGGAAAACAGCCTTGTTACTGGCTATTAACTCAGCACGCAGGGTCTCAGAACTACAGGCACTTATGGCAGTGGAACCTTTCATTTTCCATCAGGACAGAGTCTCCTTACGAACTTAACCCTACCTTCATGCCTAAGGTAGTATCCAGTGTGGCTTTGAATCAGACCATTCATTTACCCACCTTTTATCCTAACCCACAGAATAAAGGAGAAAGGCTCCTTCACTCTTTGGACATTCACAGACAGCTACGTTACTATTTAGATAAGACAAAGATCTTCAGAAAAACTGACCAACTCTTTGTATCATATGCTGCAGGTTCACAAGGAAAGGCTATTTCAAAACAGACCATCTCCAAATGGATAGCACACTGTATCCACCTTTGCTACTCGCACCATGGAAAGGCAGTGCCTGTCAATATTAGATCCCATTCTACCAGGGCTACTGCAACCTCAGCAGCCTTTCTGAGAGGGGTTCCAACCAAAGACATTCTAGAGGCAGCTATTTGGAGTTCAGTGCACACCTTTACCAAGCACTACCACCTTCCATTATACTCAAAAACCAGAACTGGTTTTGCCACCCACTGCAGTTCTGCAGGGCATCCTAGCATCACCTAACCCAGTTTAGTACCAGCCACCCTTCCATAGCTTTGGGATTCTACCAAAGTGTGATGACTGCAGCAGTATAACACGATGAACATAGTACAGATTTGTACCTACCATAAATGTAGATGTTCGAATGGTTGTACTGCTGCAGTCCAGGTTACCCTCCCTCCATCCCCTCTACATACCAGGGTGTTACAACTCCATGTACATCAATCTATTGGATGCATGTCTATATGGTGTATTTGCTTACAGCTACTACTATTGCTTATTTACTAAGGTATTGTTGCATAACTACTGTATTGCCTTCCTAGTTGGGGGCACCTGACATCTGGGGCAAGAAAAACTGAAGAAAATGGTGTCGGCCGTCTCTTTTATACCTCTGTCGCACTGACGTCAGGGAAGAGGCGACAACAACTGACGCCGGACCAAGACTTTGGGATTCAGCCGACTGCGGGACCGCCTGACGACAGGATAACCCAAGTGTGATGACTGCAGCAGTATAACCACTCGAACATCTACATTTATGGTAGGTACAAAACTGTACTTTTGCCAGTGTATCACTTAGGAGTAGGTAATTTCTTGGAGAAATTTTTACAGGTACCAGGGATGAAAGTTGTTCCTGGATTCAGTTTTATCTCGAAAGAGACTGCTTTATAGTCCGACCTAATGATTGACAAAGATGTGCAAGGGATGGTGCAAGATGCCCCCATATTAGCAAGCACAACGTCTAAGATGATGTTTTGTAGTTCTCTCTCTCCTTCATTCTTACATATGGGTTTGGAGCCGATCCTCGGCTTCGACTCGCCCTATTACAAAGCTCAAAGTATTTCAGTTGGCTCGTGGCAAGGTAGGTATCCCATAGTGCACTAGTAAGAATCCCCAGATCTCGTTTGCCACGTCTACGAGTTCAGAAGTGCTTCTTTCTTGGCTGTGGCCAAGTTGGATATTTTTGTTATTACTGTTTTCTTAGTGATATTCTTACATATAGTGTTAGCTTAGTTTATATAGCTTAATCGTAGTTATTATAGATAGCAAAAATGCAAACACACTACTATATTCTAAGTTGTTGGCCGTTGCTCCGCAGGCCCGTTTTTTGTTTCCTGAGTGGTATCCTTTCCTGTGTTAGCTTTTTGATAGTTACTGCCTTAGCACAGGTCCGTGTTTGAGTTAAGTCCTTTTTCCTATATTGTATTTCATTAGAACAGTTTTCTTGTGTAGCGGTGTGCAGTGCTTTTACTGTTCTATTAGCTAGTAATTAGCCTGTTGTTGAGATTTTGCTATTTGGTAGCTTTTCTTCTTGACTTAACTTCTTCTCTGTTTTGCAGCTAGGTCCATTTAAGTTAAAGGACCTAGTCCTCTACTACCCTAGTCCTCTACTACCCTTTTCTGGTTTTCTTTCATCAGCAGGGCTAGGCCTGTTTAAGTTAGAGGACCTAGTCCTCTGATGATCTTCGTGTTTCACTGTTTGTCATCACATTTGGGTTATCTGCTTGCAATAGCCCTCAGTCAGCCTGATTATCTAAGTCTTGGGTCCTGCGTCTGTTGCTGTCTCATCTTTCATGACTTCAGGTAGTCAGGAGTATAAAGCATGCAGCTGACACCATTACATCAGTCTTTCATGCCGTGCTTGAAGCAGAAGCAGTTCGCAAGTGCTGGTTGGCAGACTCCTGAAATTTTCGTTTTCGAGTTACGGATCTGAAGTCTTCAACTAAGCTAAATATCCCATTGGGGAACCTTTTTCTTGCTCTAAACCGATGTCAGTAAAAGTTAACAATTGTATTTCTTGTGTAAAGCAAATACCTCATAAAGATTTTCATTCATACTGCATTCCTTGCGTAGGCCCATACCACGATGTACCTCGCTGTTGGTTTTGTGCCTTATTCAAACCTCGTACTATTCGTCATCGGTTCATTTACGCATCTAAATATTTTGGTACTCTTTTCAATTATCCAGAAATGGCTTTGGCAAGTCACCTGACTACCGACATTCCGAAAAATGCAAAGATAAAGACGAGACAGACTGCATAGGTCCAAAGCTGCCGACGACGCTTCTCCTAAGCTAGTCGCCAGTTCACCGGTACTCGGTGTGGTGCTTTCGCAGCCCCTGATGCCCGCTACTTAAGATTTGCAGGCCTCTACCGAGATCCATTCGGAGTCCGGTATGCCACGAGATGCTTCTTTGACTGTGGAACCTGCGGATGTCTCCACCTTGGATGGGTCTGGAGCCGCTGTGCCGGCACCGGCTTTTGAGGGTGTATTCAGGCCTACTGACTTGCATATTAAACAGATGCCATCTTCTTCTTCAAGGCCTAAAACTCTATCCATGCCTAGAAAACAGATGCCCAGACCCGCATGGTCAGGCCCCTATGCCTAAAAAACAACTGATAAGAATGGCTGAAGACCTTATTACCCTAATCAGAGGAAGCCACCCTTCCCCCTCCAGGAAACCTAGTACTGATTTTCCTTCCGATTCGTCTGATCAGCACTCTGAAATTTCTGTTTTCTCTGATGACCAGGATTTGCCCTTATCTACCTATGAGGATTCTGATGCAGAGGACTCCATTCCCTCTGCTTCCCCTCCGGAGGATTTCTCTTTTGGTGAAACCTTGCATACTCTTAGGGAGCATTTTCACTGGGAAAGCCAGGATTACTCTGACTCCAAAAAGAGGCTTAGGGAATTCTTATTCCTGCCTCAGCACAGGCCTTTAACTATCACTCCTGTACTGGACATTGTAGATGCCTTCTCGGAATCTAGCTTGGCCCCTGATTCTTTACCTGCTGCTCCCAGAAAACCTGATAGGTATTACAGGGTACCTGACTCTCAAGTTCCTCTTTAAAAAACCTACTGTGGATCCTGAGACCATTTCACAGGGACCCAAGGGCATTAAGGCTACTACTGCCAAAAATCCTTCCCCCTTTGATAGAGATTGCAGGGCGCTGGATAGATGGGGTAAGAAGGTATACACTTCTGCAACCTTGGCCGTTAGGGCCTTAAACTGCCAGTTTCATATGTTAAAGTATCAGCAGGATATCATCAGATTGCTTAAACAGAAAATGATGTTGATTCCTGACTGTGCTGAAGATAAAGATTTACAGGATTTAATGCATTCTGCTGAACAAGTTGGAAAACATACTTTGCAATGTGGTTTTGATTCATTAGCGGTATCTTGCAGTGCTGCTGTCACTGGGTCTGTACTTAGAAGGCATGCTTGGCTTAAGGAGCAATCTCTGCCAGATCATGTTAAAGCTAAATTACTGGATGCTCCCTTAAACCAAGACTGCCTGTTTGGCAACAAAGCAGAAGTAGTACTTAAAAAGATGGAGGAAAAAGCTAAATCTATGCAAGCTATTAAAGATTTCCTGCAAGTACAGCCTCGTAGATTTAGTAGGCATTGGCCTTTTAAGAATTGGTCCTTTCCTGGCTCTTCCAGGCCTTCTCAGTCCAAACCCAGAACCAGCAGAACACCCAGGCTTCAGTCACAAGGTACTCACAGGCCTAAGCAGTGAGGGGCTGCCACTTCCAAAAGCAGGGAGTAGTAAGACTTCCCCTATGGTACACTGTCTCAATGACTTAAATTTAAATCTTCCAAGCCCTGCTCAACTGACTGTTCCTTTAGGGGGAAAGATTGCCCTGCATACAAAAAATTGGGAACTCATTACCCAGGACAAATGGGTTTTAAATATAGTTTCCAAGGATACAGATTCCACTTCCACTCCTTACCAACCCCAAACGGTTGGCCAGACCTACCCCCCAAATCAGTGGGCAGAGGCTAAAAAGCAAGTTTTCTCTCTTTTAAGCATCAGGGCTATTCAACCTGTCCCTGAAGAAGAATGGGGACAAGGTTTCTACTCAAGACTTTTCCTGGTACCCAGAAAAGACGGCGTCCTATCCTGGACCTGTCTACCCTAAACACATTTTTGGTGATCCCAAAATTCAAAATGCTAACTCTTCAGCTGCTTCCCATGCTGGGCAAAGATGCCTGGTTGGCAACATTGGATTTAAAGGAAGCATACTTGCACATCCCAATAAGGGAATCTTGCAGAAAATACCTACGCTTCAGAGCAGGCTGCATGCACTATCTATTCTCTGCACTGCCCTTTGGCTTATCTACTGCACCCAGGGTATTCACAAAGTGCCTAGCTCCAGTTATTGCATTTTGCAGGCAAAGAAATATTCAAATATACCCATACCTGGACGATTGTCTAATTCAGGCAGAAATCATCTGGCAGTGTAAAGAAATTGCTAAAGCCTATGGGGTACACCATAAACAAAAAGAAATCACATTTTGTACCCTGCCAACAAAATGTATTCCTGGGAGCAAGTTTGAATACAACTTCCCAGATGGCCTACCTCACGCCAGAGAAACAAATTCAATTAACAGTCTACTTTAAACTACTGGCCACAAAGACCCAGCTATCTGCAAGGAAAGTACTGCAAGCCCTCGGGATCATGGCCTCTTGCATTCTACTAATTCCATATGCAAAACTGCATATGAGGAAACTACAATGGTATCTAAAAAGCCTATGGTGTCAACATTCTCAGGATCTAGAATCAATGATTTCTTTCATACCTTGTCTGCAGATAGAGTTCCTTTGGTGAGCAGAGGCCTGCCACCAAAACAAGGGACTACCATTCACTCTACCCCCTGCTGCCCAAACCCTAACAACAGGTGCATCAGACTATGCATGGGGGGCTCACTTGGCAGGGCAGTGCATTCAAGGCAAATGGAACCCAAATCAAATGCACTTGCATATCAATCAAAAAGAAATGTTAGCTGTACAGAATGCTCTGACATCCTTCAAGGACAATTATTGGTAAAGACAGACAAACACCCCTGTTATGTGGTAAATAAACAAGCAAGGGTGAACCTACTCATTCCCTCTCTGCAGACTAGCCATGGCTTTGTGGAACATAGCCTTGAGCTACCAAGTGCACCTACAGGCTCAACTCCTGCCAGGAAAGCTAAATACACTGGCAGACGACCTAAGCAGAAATCTCATGGACCCACACGAGTGGAAACTGGAACCAAAGACATTCAACATGTTGAGAAACAAATTGGGGAGCCCAGAATTAGACCTGTTTGCCTCCCCCCAGAACTACCAATTGGACAAATTCTGCACAAGGACTCCCCACAAACAAGCTTGGAAAGTGGATGCCCTGTCCTTCACCTGGAAAAAACTATCAGTTTATGCCTTTCCCAGTCTGCCTCTCCTCTCCAAAGTACTACTAAAGATCAAACAGGACAAACCAAGGACAATACTGATTGCACCAGACTGGCCACGCCAACACTGCGCAGTGTGTCACTGCTGCCACCATGGCACCTGCCTCAGACCCCTGCCCTGCTGTCCCAGCAGGGGGGCCAGATTCTGCACCCACAACTTCAAACCCTGAACCTGGCAGCCTGGCTAATTACCTGATCTCTCCATTCCCATCCCTCAGTAAGCAAGTGATTGATGTCATCCTGGAGGCAAGGAGGCCTAGTACTTGAATATCCTATGCTGAAAAATGGAAAAGATTCTGTTCCTGGGGCCAAACTCAGGGGATGGGCACAGCAGCACCCAGTTTACCCCATATTCTTAAATACTTAACTGAGATGCTTCACAAGGGCCGTTCCTTTTCCTCCATCAAAATTCATGCCTCAGCCATTTCAGCTCATTACAATATAGAACTATCCCTCTTCTCTCATCCACTGCTGAAGCAATTCCTCAGAGGGGCCAAAATATTAAGACCAGACAGACGAGCCCCTACTCCAGGCTGGGACCTCAAATTTGTATTGGAAAAGCTCACTCTACCTCCCTTTGAGCCAGCTGCAAATGTAGAGTTGAAATTCCTTTCTTGGAAAACAACTTTCCTTCTAGCTATCACTTCAGCAAGAAGAGTGTCTGAATTGCAGGCCCTCATGGCAGTGGAGCCTTTCATCATCTTTCATGCTGACAGGGTGTCCCTTAGGACCAGTCCCTTCTTCATGCCCAAGGTGATATCCAGTGTGGCCCTTAACCAGTCCATTAGTTTGCCAACCACCTTTTCTAATCCACAGCACAAAGGGGAACGAATACTGCACTCCTTGGATGTGCATAGACAACTTAATTTTACTTGGACAGGACTAAGTCTCTCAGGAAATCTGAACAGCTGCTGGTTGCATTTGCTGCAGGGGCAGAGGGGAAGGCCATTTAAAAGCAAACCATTTCTAAGTGGATAGGCCATTGCATTCATTTCTGCTATAAGCATCATGGAAAACCTACCTCACAGGGGATAAGACCACATTCAACCAGGGCTGCATCTACCTCTACAGCCTTTCTCAGAGGTGTCCCTACCAGGGACATCCTAGAAGCTGCTACCTGGAGTTCTGTACATACCTTCACCAAGCATTACCACTTGCCAATTTTTTCTAAATCCACAGCTAGATTTGCCACTGCAGTCTTGCAGGGCCTTATAGCTGGTCCTAATGCTATCTAATTACCTCCTCCCATCCTTAGCTGTGGGAATCTACCCAAATGTGATGACTGCAACAGTGAAACACGAAGAACATAGTACAGTTGTGTACACTTACCATAAATGTAGATGTTCGAGTGTATTCACTGTTGCAGTTCTGGTTACTCTCCCTCCAACCCCCTGACTTCTATTGTCTATACCTCTATTGTTTAGTATGCATTAAGTTTTTTTGGTGTATTTGCTTTTTTGTTGGAGGTGTAACCTTGTATATAATTGCTTCCCATTATGAGGGCACCTGACATCTGGGGCAAGAAAAACTGATGTAATGGCGTCGGCTGCATGCTTTATACCCCTGACTACATGACGTCATGGAAGATGCGACAGCAACCGACGCAGGACCCAAGACTTTGGTAATCAGTCCGACTGAGGGCTACTCCAAGCAGATAACCCATATGTGATGACTACAACAGTGAATACACTCAAACATCTACATTTATGGTAAGTGTACACAACTGTACTTTTTTGCTCATCTGTGTGTGTTGTTATTGAGTGGGGCTATGCCCATTTAAGTTAGAGGACGTAGTCCTCGGTTGTGTTTTTCCTTGTGTGCAGTGATTCTTGCAGGGCTAGGCTGTTAGAGGACCTTGTCCTCTCCTTTCTGCTTTACCTTCTGTCCCTGTTTGCGTGAACATGTCTAAGGATCATAAACCTTCGTTTTTTAAAAAGTGACTTAAATGCTCCCAAAAAATGTCTAACTGACTGTCGTAGTAACTGTGTTTACTGTCTCGGTGCCATACATCTTCAGGAAACATGTTCTTTCTGTTCTCGAGTTCTCCAAGAAAGGAAGAACAAACTGATCCTGAAAGGTCTCCTTAAGCCTTCCTTTGAGGAGGATTTAGCCAGCTCTTCATCCTCTCACCCCAAATCTCCTTCAAAGAAGGAGAAGGTAAAGTCAGCCAAGAGACATTCTCCAGCACCGACTACTTTATCTGGACCTCCTCATAAAGTATCTAAATTAGACAAACCTTCTACCCCTTCGGCTCCACTGCTCTCTGAGCCGGTCGATGTTTTTGATAGTGACACTCCAATGTTGGCCCCAAGTTTTTCGGAGCTGGTCTAGAGAGTTATTGCCGGTCTCCCCAACACTAAGATCTCCTATCTTGCATAGATCTAGGTCACCTACCTTATCATCCAGATCCTCCAAGAGCCTATCTGAAGAGGATGTAGGGAGAGTAGTGCTTAGACTCTTGAAGTAGTCGGCGTTACTAAAATTGTTGTTGGCTCTGACCCAGTCGGTTCCGAAGCCATCTAAGACCTTTCTCCTTGTTGCTGTTCCTCCTCCTAGCCATGTTGGTCCTTCGGAGCCAGAGCTTTCAGTGCCACTTATTGTGGAACCCTCTGTTCCAGCACTTCTTGTATCTGTCTTGGAGCAGAGTTCCTCTCTGACACCTTCTGCGCCGTCCTTGGTGTCTAGGAGCTGAAGCTCACCAGTTGGCCCCGACAGGGACGCTTGGACCCAGACTTCTTTAGTTCCGAGCTTACCTCTCGGTGCATCGGCTAGGCTGAGCTCGGATCCTACATTCATCTCGGAACCGGTTGCTTTGGAGCCGAGGGCTACTCCCGTTTCCTTGGAACCGGGACTGTCCGCTGAGCCAGAGAGATCTGCATTCGAGATGATGAGGAGTGTGTTGTCCAGGTCGTCAGCTCCGCACAAGGGTACCGATGCTCTTCCCCCTAAAGTACCGACCTCTCTCTCAGTACCATCTCTCTCTAATAGCAGCATAGACCCGCAGCTTCGGGAGCCCTCATTGGGTGGCCCCCAGTCTTCCGAGACCTCCCCAGAATGCCCTTCTGAGGAGCCCCCTCGGAAGAGAACTTGCAAGAGGAAGCATGGACTCATCAGGGAAGTCTAGATCACCTCTGACACTGACCTTGAGGAGTCAGAGGGGTCCTTAGGTCGTCCTCTGATATCTCCTTTGTAGATATGTTAGAGATTCTGAAACAGAGAGGTGGCTGGCCCACTGCACCCCTTCTGATGAAGAGTCAGTGTACCTGAAGGCTTTCGGGTCTCAACCTTTAACCTCTTGGGTGTCTCCACCTTTTGATGAGCTTCTGGACCTAGTTAGGTGAAAGGTGCGGGAAACTCTTGATGCCATGGAACCAGTCCCCAAAAAGCCCACCAAATTTCTTTCATCCCGCAAAGGGAAGGAATTTTTTACCAAAGGTGTGCCTGTAGATGCCATGGTGATGGCGGCAGCCACAAAGAAGGAACCAGCAGAGACTTCTACATCTCTCTATCCACCGAACAAGGAGTCTCGAACGATGGATAGATAGGGGAAGTATATCTTCTCTTCAGCGGCTTTTACACTCAGATCGCAGAATTACCTCACTCATTTTACTAGGCTTCAAAGAGATCTCCTAAAGGAGCTAGGAGATGCTCTCCAAGGTACATCAACTAAAGGAGTCTTTGAGAAAATTACTGCTCAGTTGTCCACCTTGAACTCCATTGTTAGCTCCTCCATGAGGCTGATATCCTATGCAGCAGATGGACCGAGTAGGGCAGCGGGTTCAGGAGTTTCCCTTAGGAGACACTCCTGGATGCGTTTATGTAACTTTGCAGAGCCCTTCAAATCTACTTTACCAATGCCCCATTTGATGGTTCTACTTTGTTTGGACCAAAGGTAAAAGATACACTTACCAGATGTGGGTAGGAAGGGAAAACACTCTGCCATGGGAGTACGTTTTTCCGTCCCTTCTAGACTGTACCCCAAGGATCAGAGAGGCGGGAAAACGTGGTTCAAGAAATCCCAGAAATTTTTCCCGGGCGCACAAGGGGGATTTTTCCTTCAGAGGCAGAGGAGGAAGAATTAATGGTAGACGTCACCCTAGAAGGGGGGGGGGGCTCACAAAACCAGGGTGGCCGCGATTCCTTTCGTGGACGTCCCTATCAGCGCTCCTGATGTAGGGCCTGACTGTGCTTCTCTGGAGCCTGTTGGGGGTCGCTTATCTTTGTATCCAGAAGCCTGGCTCAATATCACCCAAGACAAATGGGTACAAAGAATAATCACCAGAGGATACTCCATACCCTTCTTTTCACACCCCATAACACCAAGAAAATACAGATGTTCCACCCAATCACAGGGATCAAGCAACCATAGAAGTTCAAAAGTTGCTTACAGAGAGAGTCCTCCTGACCGTCCCCACAGACCAGATAGGATTCGGAACTTACTCCAGATTCTTTTTAGTGGCAAAACAAACAGGGGACTGGAGGTCCAGTTCAGACCTCAGCAAATTAAACGAATCAGTAAAGAAGTCCAAGGGAAAGACAATTGGATGTGATCCATAGACCTCCAAGTTGCGTACTACCACATGAAAATGGACAGAGCATCGAGGAGTCATTTACGCTTTGAGGAGTCATTTACGCTTCTGGATGGGAGCCAGTCATTACCATTTTCGTGCTTTGCCCTTTGGTCTCATCACAGCCCCCAGGGTGTTCAAATGAATGGCGGTAGTGACAGCTCACTTGAGACGTCTTGGATTCCAAGTGTTTGCGTACCTGGACGACTGGCTGCTGACCGCCACCACCAGGCACCTACTTCTACAAGCCAGGGATTCAACCATCCAGCTCTGCACTCAACTAGGGATTGCAATAAATTGGGAAAAGTCTGCCTTGTCACCCTTTCAATATGACTTTTATAGACTTAGAAATAGACACAGTCGCCATGATGGGTCATCTTCCTGCAGACAGAATACAATATCTCAGACAGCAGATATACAGTCTACTTCCTCAACAGAGAGTCAAAACCAAGACAGTGCTGAAACTTTTAGGGACCATGGCTTCTACCATAGCTCTAGTTCCACTAGCCAGACAACATATGCAAATCCTTCAATGGCTACTCTTTTCCCAGTGGTCTCCTCAACAACTATCTCTGCCTCATCCTATTCTGATAACAGAATCTTACAAAAAGGACCTTCATTGGTGGATTCAGCCCGATCAACTAACGACAGGAACACCTTTCTTTCCTCTCCAACCCACTACTACTGTGACCACTGATGCCTCGCAGATGGGGGGGGGGGGCATTATTTAGGCATGACTGTCCAAGGCACATGGCAAGATCACGAGGCTCACGTGCATATCATTGTCCTAGAGATGAGAGCAGTGCTACTAGCATTGCAAGCACTTCACAACTTTCTTCTTCTAGGGATGATAGCAATCCAATCGGACAATATGTAAGTGGTATGGTATCTAAACAAACAAGGAGGAACCAGATCCTACCCCCTATGTCGAGAGGCTCTTCGTGTTTGGCAGTGGGCGATATCTTCCCAGTGCTTTCTAGTGGCAACGCATATCCCAGGGACTACCAGTGTGATGGCCAGCAAGCTCAGCAGGGCAATCCTGATGCCTCAAGAGTGGTCTCTGAATCAAAAAGTCACGGAACAGATTTTCAGCAAATGGGGGACAGCCGTGCTGTGATCTGTTTGCCAGTCCAATCAATGTCAAATGCAGCAGCTACTTCTCCCATATCCCCCCTTCGGGGGAGACCCCGATAGACACACTTGTTCACAATTGGCCTCCAAGACTTCTTTATGCATTCCCCCCCTTTCCGCTGATATTGAAGGTGATCCAGAAAGCAAAGACCTTGGGAAGCAGAATGATTCTTATCACTCCTTACTGGCCTCATCAGATTTGGTTCCCCTTTCTCGGGCCTCACCTTCTAGATGATCCATGGACTCTGGACCCAGTTCCAGACCTCTTGACACATATGTCAGGCACCCTCCACCTCTGCCTCCACACCCACAACTTGACAGCGTGGCTGCTCCACCTCCATCTCTAGTCAGGCTTCATGAATTTTCACCTGCAGTTACCCATATCCTCACATCTTCCCACAAGCCTTCCACGAGGAAATTGTATGCTAGCAAATGGAAAAGATTTTCTGTCTGGTCAAAAGAGAGAAGTGTCTACCCTTACACAGCCTCCATTCCCTTGCTGTCAGAATTCCTAACTGAACTTTTTCACCAGGGATCAGCTGCTGCTGCAGTCAGAGTTCATCTGGCAGCGATCTCCAATTTTCATTTGGGGCAACATGTGCCTAATTTTATGACTCACAGATTGTGTAAAACTTTCCTTAAAGGCACTACCTTGCTAAGACCTCCAGGAACCTGCATCTCCTTGGGATCTAAATTTCTTTCTGTCCAAACTTACTTCCCCGCATTTTGAACCAGCACATTCCTGTGAACTAAAGATGTTCATCATGCATACAGCTGCAGTCATCACACTTGGGTTATCCTGCAGTCAGGCGGGTCCTCGGTCGGCCGAATTCCAAAGTCTAGGTCCGGCGTTGGTTGTTGTCATTTCTTCCCTGACGTCAGTGCAGCAGGGGTGTAAAAGAGGCAGCCGACGCCATTTTCTTCAGTCTTTCTTGCCGCGCGGTGCCCGAAGCAGAAGCAGTTCACAAGTGCCCGTCGGCCAGCTCCTGAGATTTACGAACAGTATTTCAGCCGAAGTCTTCTTTAAAGCTAAGTACCCCGTTGGGGAAACTTTTCTTGCCTCAGACCGATGTCAGACAAAGTTAATAATTGCATTTCTTGTGGGAAGCAAATACCGCATAAGGATTTTCACTCTTACTGTATACCTTGCTTAGGGCCAGACCACGCCGTCTCGGCCTGCCGTTTTTGTGCTAGGTTTAACAAGCGCACTATTAAGCGCCGGGCGGAGTTCGCCCTTCATTATTTTGGCAAAAAATTTAATTATATCATGTTGGATGCACCGACGCCAGTTTTAGGCAAAAGACGCAAGGGTAAGGATAGACATCCGAGGCCTGCACCGAGTACTGACATCACGCTTAGGCCGACTACCGGTTCTCCGGTTCTCAGCGAGGCGCCTACGCAGCCCCTGACTACCGATGAAACTATTTTACCGGCGACGTCAGTACCCGAGGCCGCAGGATCCTTGGTCTCCATTCCCACTGCAGATACCGACGCCACTCTTGGCGGGGAAACCAAAATTTTAGCGAGGCCTGCCATTTCTGAAGGCGTTTTCAGGCCTACCACCTCCTCTATTAAATCATTCACTTAGTCTAAAGCTGCAATGAAAATTAAAAAACAAGGTCTTCAGACCCCCTCTCAAGGCCCCTTGCCTAAAAAACAGATGCTTAAAATGGCTGAGGATTTGATTACTCTCATCGGGGGTTCTCAACCCCCCTCAGACAAAAGACCCAGGTTGGAGGAAGACTACTCTTCCTCAGACCAGGCTTCTATTACTTCAGACCATTCTGAGGACCAGGATTACACCTATTCCCCATTTGAAGACTCTGATGCTGAGGAGTCTATTTCCTCGGTCTCCCCCCCTGAGGACTACTCTTTTGGGGAAACCCTGCATACATTGAGAGAGCACTTCCACTGGGAAGGCCAAGATTACTCAGATTCCAAGAAAAGGCTCAGGGAATTTCTACTACTTCCCCAGGATAGGCCCCTGGCTATTCCTCCTGTCTTAGATATTTTGGATGATGTGTACGCAGAAGCCAGTCTTAATCCAGACTCATTACCTCCAGCCCCTGTTAAACCAGACGGATATTACCGGGTTCCTGATTCTCACCAGTTCCTTTATAAAAGCCATACTGCTGACCCAGAAACAATTTCACAGGGTCCCAAGGGGATTAAGGCCTCTACTGCTAAAAACCCTTTGCCTTCAGAGAGAGATTCTAGAGCATTAGAAAGGTGGGGGAAAAAGGTGTATAGATCAGCCACTTTAACCATGAGGGCATTAAACTGTCAATTTCATATGTTAAAATACCAACAGTTCTTGCTATCTCAGCTGAAAGGCAAAATGACACAAACAGAACAACCAGACTTGAAAGAGTTGCAGGATTTGTTGCATGGAGCAGAACAAGTGGGGAAGCATACCTTGCAGTGTGGTTTTGATGCTTTAGAGGCCTCATGCAGAGCTGCTGTCACTGGGTCCGTCATACGTAGACATGCTTGGCTCAAAGAGCAAACCTTACCAGATCATGTCAAAGCAAAGTTATTAGATGCACCACTACAAAAAGATGTATTGTTCGGTGTTAAAGCTGAGGAGGTACTAAAGAAAATGGAGGAAAAAGCTAAATCTATGCAAACAGTTAAAGATTTCTTGCAGGTGCAGCCTCCACGCTTCAGCAGAAACTGGCCTTCAAAAAATTGGTCCTTTCCAGCCACGGACAGACCCCAAAGGGGCAGATACAGACGCCCAAGGGGTAGAGGACAACCTCAAGGATCTTACAGAGCTAGGCAGTGGCAAGCACCAGCCCCAAGAGGTGGAGAAGATAGACCACAGTCATTTAGAAAACAGATGCAATGACTTTCCCCTATGCCTGCCAAACAAAGATATAATGGCAGCACCTTTGGGCGGAAAACTGGCCTTATTTTCAAAAAACTGGCACATTGTTACACAGGACAAATGGATTCTGGATATTATAGACAGAGGCTACAGGTTCCACTTTCACACCCTTCCAAAAATGAGAGGCATGCCAAACCTGCCACAAAATCAATGGGCAGAGGCACAAAGGCAAATTTCTGCTGTCATGGATATGAAAGCAATTCAAGAGGTACCTGCAAAAGAACAAGGTCAAGGTTTTTATTCAAGACTATTTCTGGTACCAAGGAAGGACAAAGATTGGAGACCCATCTTAGACCTATCTATTCTAAACACATATCTAGAGGTACCAAAATTCAAGATGCTCACATTACAGCAGCTTCTTCCCATGCTGGGCAAGGAGTCTTGGCTGGTAACGTTGGACCTCAAGGAGGCATACCTGCATGTCCCCCCTATCAGACAAGATTGCAGAAGATACCTCAGATTTCTTGCAGGTTCAACCCATTACCAATTCTCTGCACTGCCCTTTGGCTTATCTACTGCGCCCAGAGTGTTTACGAAATGCCTGGCATCAGTAATTGCCTTCTGCAGACAACGAGGAATCCAAATCTACCCATATCTGGACGACTGCCTGATCCAAGCAGACAGAAAGGACCTTCTATTGCAACATCTGGCGTTTGTAATAAAACTGTTAAATTGCCTGGGGTACACAGTGAACAAAAAGAAATCAAAACTAATACCTTCTCAACAGATAATTTTCCTGGGTGCCAGCTTAAATACAACAACCCAGATGGCCTACCTCACGTCAGACAAACAAGGGCAACTGTCTCAATACTACAACAAAATGGCAACTTTAACCAGGCTAACTGCAAGGACAATCCTGCAGGTTCTGGGGTTCATGGCATCTTGCATCCTACTAATACCATTTGCAAAGCTGCATATGAGGAAACTACAATGGTACCTAAAAAACTTATGGTCTCAGCACAGCCACAGCTTGGAAACCATTATACCACTCATTCCATGCCTTCAAAAGGAATTTTTGTGGTGGGCTCAAGCATGCCAAAGAAACACAGGTCTTCCTTTCTGTTTACCACAAGCAACTCAAATCATTTCAACAGACGCCTCAGATTACGCCTGGGGAGCACACATGGCAGGTCAGTGTATTCAGGGAAAATGGTCCCAAACAGAGATGCACCTACACATCAACCAAAAGGAGATGCTAGCCGTGCAAAATGCTCTTATGACCTTCAAAGACCTACTGCATCCAGGCCAGCTATTAATAAGGACAGACAACACCACAGTCATGTGGTACATAAACAGGGGGGAACGCATTCATACCCCCTGTGCAGGCAAGCCATGACCCTGTGGAACACAGCACTGGAATTACAAATTCAACTACAGGCACAATTCCTGCCAGAGAAGGAAAACACACTGGCAGACAACTTGAGCAGAAATATGACAGACCCACACGAATGGAAGTTGCATCCTCAAGTCTTCTCAAAGATAACTCTGGCATGGGGACAGCCAGGCATAGATCCATTTGCCATTTGCTACCCACAGAAATTACCAGTTGGAAAAATTCTGCTCAAGGACCTATCATCCACAGGCCTGGAAAGTGGACGCACTCTCTTTCAATTGGACAACATTGACAGTCTATGCCTTCCCGCCTCTACCTCTACTGGCCAAAGTCCTATTAAAAACCAGAGCAGAGAGGCCACAAATGATTCTCATTGCTCCAGACTGGCCACGACAGCACTGATATCCTCTCCTAAAGAGCCTGTCACACTCACCACCATGGATCCTTCTTCAAGTTCCTCTTCTGTTGTCCCAGCACAACTACAAGACCCTTCACAGCCAGCTCAGAACTCTAAATCTAGCTGCATGGAGAATACCTTAATTTACCAACAAACTCTCCTCTCCAAGGAGGTACAGGATGTCATCTTGGAGGCCAGGAGACCCTCTACTATAAAAACCTACTCCGCCAAATGGAAACAATTTTGTTCCTGGAATCAAGCAACGGGTCAGAATCCCTGGGTAATAAATATACCTCAGATTTTACAGTACCTAACTGAGATGTTGAACAGTGGCCTCTCCTTTTCTTCCATCAAGATCCACGCTTCAGCCATTTCAGCACAATACAATACAGATCTTCCTTTATTCTCACATCCTCTATTAAGGCAGTTCCTCAGAGGGGCAAAAAATATAAAACCCCCACGGAAACCACCAACTCCAGCTTGGGACCTCAACTTCGTATTGGAGAAGCTGACACTGCCTCCTTTTGAGCCGGCTTCTTCAGCAGAGCTACAATACTTGTCATGGAAAACATCCTTCCTTCTGGCTATTACCTCAGCACGCAGGGTTTCGGAGCTACAGGCCCTCATGGCTGTGCAACCATTCATCATTTTCCATCAGGACAGGGTTTCCTTACGAACCAACCCTACCTTCATGCCCAAGGTAGTATCCAGTGTGGCTTTGAATCAGACTATTCATTTACCTACCTTTTATCCAAATCCATAGAACAAAGGAGAGAGGCTACTACATTCCTTGGACATTCACAGGCAACTTCGTTATTACTTGGACAAAACAAAGTCATTCAGAAAATCTGAGCAGCTCTTTGTGTCCTATGCTACAGGTGCTCAAGGAAAGGCTCTTTCCAAACAGACTATTTCAAAATGGATAGCCCACTGCATACGCTTTTGTTCATTTCATGGAAAATCAGTGCCTGTATACATCAGATCCCACTCCACCAGGGCTACAGCTACCTCAGCAGCTTTCCTCAGGGGGGTCCCTACCCAAGGACATTTTGGAAGCAGCTACTTGGAGTTCAGTGCACAGTCTCCAAGCACTACCACCTTCCACTATACTCAAAATCTAGAGCGGGCTTTGCCACAGCAGTCCTGCAGGGCATTCTAGCCCCTCCTAATTCCGCTTAGTACCAGCCACCCTTACTTAGCTTTTGGATTCTACCCAAGTGTGATGACTGCAGCTGTATGCACGATGAACATAGTACAGTTTTGTATAAACAACGAAAACCAGCAAAAGAAGAAGTAAAACAGCAAAATCCACAACTTTCGAACAAGTTTATTCTCTCACTCTCTGACGTCTCGGCCGTAGCCTTCAAGTACAGTTTTGTACCTACCATAAATGTAGATGTTCGAGTGCGCATACAGCTGCAGTCCAGGTTACCCTCCCTCCATCCCCACCTTTAACATACAACCTATTTGGGGTATTCCTTTATGGAGTATTTGCTTGCAACTACTGTTTTGATTTATCTACGTATGTATGTTTGCATGACATCATGTTTTGCCTTCCTTTCTGGGGGCACCTGACATCTGGGGCAAGAAAAACTGAAGACAATGGCGTCGGCTGCCTCTTTTATACCCCTGCCGCACTGACGTCCGGGAAGAAGCGACAACAACCGACGCCGGACCTAGACTTTGGAATTCGGCCGACCGAGGACCCGCCTGACGGCAGGATAACCCCAAGAGTGATGACTGCAGCTGTATGCGCACTCGAACATCTACATTTATGGTAGGTACAAAACTGTACTTTCCTTTTGTGGAAGACCATTTTTCTAGTAGCTATTATATCTGCCAGAAGTGTGTCAGAATTTCAAGCACAGTCAGTCAAACCTCCTTACTTGATTTTTCATAGAGACAGTTTCCCTTCGTACAAATCCGTCCTTCATCCCCAAGGTTTGCTCTGTCTAATTGAATCAAGCTATCGAATTGCCAGTATTTTTTCCTAATCATTGAAACAGTGCAGAATATAAATTTCATCAACTTGATGTCCACAGACAGTGGGAGGGTGGCCTAATGGTTAAGGTGTTTGCCTTACAAACACAAGGTGCAGGGTTGGAGTCTCACAAGGGATAATTAGCTAGGCTTAAAATGGCTTGCAAGGGCAGTTAGCCTAGTACTAATCTATAAACCTATGAACCTTAAGGTTCTATCTACATAGAACCAAGGAACTTAGAAAATCAGACTAATTGTTTATATCCTTTTCTGAAACAAGAAATGGTATGCCAGTCTCTAAGATACCTCTATCAAATTGGATTTCAAACTGTGTATCTCATTTACTTACTCTTCCAATGGCAAGGAACACCCATTTAAAGTTAAGGCTCATTCTACCATATCCTTATCCATATCTGCTGCCTTTCAAGCCAGAGTCCCAATTGACAGCATTTGTGCAGCAGCAACTTGGGCTACCCCTCATACCTTTATTACTCATTACAGATTGGACTTGGCCTCCAGGGGAAGAGCCTCCTTTGGTTCCACGGTTCTTAGGAGTATATTCCCGTGAGCCACCCAAGAAAAAGGTGCTAGGTGCGCTGTCCCATATGTAAGAATGAAGGAGAGATAGGACTACAGAACATAAAGAAGTTATGTACTCACCATAATGTTCCATGTTTGTAGTCCATCTCGCCCTTCATTCTTACGAACACACCCACCTACCCCCATCCATATATCCTTGGAGGATCTGGAGACAAGGTAGTATTTCTCTTCTGTAGTGTGGAGACCTTTCATCTTTGTTGTTCCTTGTGGAGATTTTTTTCTATCACTTTTATAGACAGCAGCAAACAAGATCTGGGGATTCTTACTAGTGCACTAATAGGATACTTACCTTGCCACGAGCCAACTGGGAGACTTTGAGCTTTGTAATTGGCCGAGTCGGCGCCAAGGATCGGCTCCGAACCCATATGTAAGAATGAACGGCGAGATGGACTACAAACATGGAACACTATGGTCAGTACATAACTTATTTTCTCCCCCCTGATGGGTACTCTGTCAACACAAACGTCCTCGAACAATTAGTCAAGAGTCCAGGAATGTCTGTGATTGTATACTTGTGGTGGTATAACTTTCCCAATCTGTAGATGGATAGTTTAGACCATCCATAAAAATGGTATTGGGTTTAATATTGAGCAATTGTAGCTCTTGTGGATAGGCATTTTGACTTTCTTGAGTCATAGAAGGAGTTCTATAGATAGCCGGTATGTGTTGAAGGACCTTTCTGATGGTAATTTTGATATGAAGAAGCTCTAATGCATTGTGCTGTTTTACTAGTTCCGGTTCGATCCTCGGCTGGGGTGCCTTCTGTGAGGAGTCTGCATGTCCTCCCTGTGGTCACGTGGGTTTCCTCCCACACCCCAAAGATATGCTGTAGGTGGATTGGGCACTCTAAATTGGCCCTAGGTATGAGTGCGTGCATGTGTGTGCCTTCTGTGGATGTTGGGTGCTGGGCTGGCAACTCGACATCGTAAAAACTCCACTGCCAATCATGAGCAGACAGGTGATCCACTGCGGCGACCCCTAACCGGGAAAATGTCGAAAGAAGAAGGAGGTGTGCAGCTCTCTTCTGAGTGAAGACTGAGACACCTCCTCCTTTTTTCCTCCCTGCTGCACTGTACCTGGTCTAAAAGTGGGGAAGGCTTTACAGCCTTGCACAGCCAGAGTACTAGCCTTTGTTTTAAACCATGCCTCAGCCACACACCTCTCCTTCTTTTAGGGTGAGGAGGGCTTGTAGGGAGTGAAGTTTCTTGTTTAGACTTCTATCATTGATCATTAACAACTTCTTACTTCCATTTGTTTGCTTGTTTATTTTGGTAGGTTTTGACATTGTAAAAAAAACGAAACAAAAACAACAAAAGGTACCATGAGGGTAGATAATGTCTTTGCCAATATCTGAAGGTTTAGAGGAAGCAGATGTAGGCCATCCCTGACAAAGCAGTGTGGTTTGTTGATCATCTCCTAGGTTGACAAATATTGGAACCTTTCAGATGGCAATGAACACTAAGCCAGTTATTGAAATAATTTTTGTTCCTATTGTGGCATTATCATTGCAGAAAGTAGAGCATACTCAGTGCTAGGTTCATACCTGTCTGGGACACAATCTGAGAGCTCCATCATGCCTCTTCTCACATAGTCGAAGGAGGTATGTTTCAAGTCATTGAAACCCATATGTACTATGATGGAGTTGTACCGATGCTTGTTGTTCAAGGACTTGTGTGTTTCTGGGTGTGTGCGCACTTGTGTGTGTGTGTGTGTGTGTGTGTGTGTGTGTTTTCTAACTGATCCTGGCAGCTAAAGGACAAATTATTGTCGCTGTTTTCTAGTTCAGCCTGATAGAGCTACATCTGTATGTCTCTTACAGTTGAGTCATCTATAACTAGAATGTTTGGTTTAGTTGATGCCTGCCTTATGGGCTTAGCAGCTATTACTCTGGAATTCTGTTTAATATGTGAAGTGGTAAGTTTAACAGAAGGACAGTACTGCTGAAGGTGCTTTGCGTATTTGAGTCTTGAAGGTCTTTGAGGTTTAAGCAAGTTAATCTGTAGAGTCTCAGCATATGAAGGATTTTATATAAAATGATGGCCGTTGTGTAGTGTGTGATGTACTCCTTATGTGTGTGTGTGTGTTCGTATACATTTGAGAGAGAGAGAGAGAGAGACACAGAGAGGGAGAGATTTTAGAGTCTAGTGCCAAAATTTATGTACATCTTTCACAGACTTGTTAATCTGCTCGAGTAATAGATGATCATCAGAAAGCAAGCAACAATTACATTGTTTCAAGATATCATCTCACTCAGGCTGGCTAAAAAAAATGTTGCGGGGAGGGGGGGGTCCTTGTCCATGGTTTAGACTGGAGTAATATAGGGGGCTGAGGGGAATATAACTTCATTGAACTGGACTGGTGTCTGGATGCAGGGATTATTTTCACATGATTTATTAACGAGCTGTGAAGAGTGCCCTTAACTGTACATCCCAAGCTAATAAATTATCTTGATGTGCCTTACTGCAGCTCAGGGTGTGACTTGTTTTGCTTGGCACAAGTTATTGAAGAGTCACGTTCAGATTGTTAATGTATATATTATAGGAAGATTCCCTATAGAGAGAAAGAAACTTGAGTAGCAGACCCACTGTAGAGCAAGTCCAATGTTGGAAATTTTTCTTCCTTCATGTTTTGACGAGAAATCTCGAGTTCAAGCATTCCATGCTGGTCAGAGTCTTTAAAAGATCATGGGCGAGCTCAGGTCAGAGCAGGTTATACCAGACGAGCTGGAGAGGAAACCATTCCCAGAAAAAGCCAGTAAGTCTAGCCGGGGGAGGATTGCAGCTCAACCTGTTACACATCTTGGTTCTTTAACCACTTTGACTCTGTGCTGCTGGTCTAAGGTCTCAGGTAGGCTAGAAATTCAGACGTTTAACTTTTACAGTGATGATAGGGGAATCTGTGGTTATTGTAGAGATCATGAGGTAGCTGCATGCAGAGTAGTACTTTAAGAGAGGCTAGGTGCTGTAACAATCAGAGTAGGAAAATTATCAGCATTTGTAACAAACAAGAAAACTGCGCAGCTTCAACAGGCAAATAATAAAGAGAATGCCTAATCTTTTAGATTTATTTCAGTAATCTCTCTGATCATGTTTCTACCATGGTTAGTTTAGTTTAGTTTGGTTGTTTGTTTACTTAATGGGGTGGACTAGTCAAACCATGATCAGTTGCAGACTCAGCCCAGTTTACTTAGTGTAACGAAACAATGTATAGTATACAAATAATAATGGCTTACATTTATGAATAAGCGTAGATTATCTGGCAAACAATATATACCCAGACAGTCTAACAAACCAAGTGTATGCGCAGTTTCGTAACTGGACTGGAAAAGAGAGAACCTGGTTCACGTAGAAGTGTTCGAGATAGAGACAGTAATTGTTAAGTTAGGAAAGCTAATAGAGACCCATACGTTTAACTCATTATAGGTTTTGCAGTTACCTCCTACTGTGCTTCTAGGCATTAAATATTGCTTGTTCACATTTGCATTAATAATTCTAAAACCATGTTACATACACGGTATCAGAATATTTGTTCTTGAAGTATACATGATGGCAAACACAGTTGTATTGACATATGATCTCTGTCATTGAGAATTTGTTAGAACTGTAAGGAGATAACTTAGTTTTCTAAAGGCTAAAGCCACACCCACTGGGAGTTAAAGGTACACAATCAAAAGAGCTGTACTGGAGGGAATGAGTTAGAGAGAGGATTAAATAATGTATAGAGGGTTTAGAGCAGTAGTACTGTGGTAAGCAATATCACAGTTTAGGATGAGTAAGTTATTCAGGTGGATAAGGTATACAGGAGGTAAAGATACTATGTATCGGGAGTTATAGGCTTATGTTGACATGTCCTTTAGGTGGAAAGTTGTATTCAAACTGTTTCATTAAGCATTGTTTGAACTGTGGCCTGAACAGGGAATACTTTGTGTGATTAGTTAAATCAGGAGAAAGTGACTACCATAGTTTTTGGGGCCTGTGTAGACGAGCAATGGCTAATAGAGTGCAGTCTGAGAGAAGCAGTTTATAGGGGGAGCCAGATCTGACCTTGCTTCCTAGCTTATAGTTTTGATTGGCAGTAAAAAGTTCAGAAGAGATGAGGGGGGGTGTCAAGTTTGAGCATTTTGAAGAATAAGGAATCAAGAAGACTTTATCTGTTATGCTCTGGAAACCACTTAGCTTTTGAAAGAATAACACAGTGGTATCAATCTCATGATGAGTTAGTTATGAATTACATATTTTATTGGACAAGGTTTGAAGGGTGACAGCATTTTTGACAAAGGTCCGTGCAATCAATGGGAGACCGTAATCAAGATGGGCAGGGAAGACTCCTTTTCCTATAGCAGCCCATGTTGGATGTGAAATGAACTAAAATATTTTGTTGGCTCAGAGGAGCAGCATGTAGATCTTGGCTTTTAACTTCCATGAGCTCATAGAAAAGTTTAGTAATTGATCTAACCATACCCCCAAATATTTAAAGATGCTAAATTTAGATGGGGTAGATGTTCATCGTGTTACACTGCTGCAGTCATCACACTTGGGTTATCCTGCCGTCGGGTGGTACCACAGTTGGCCAGAGTTCCAAAGTCTTGGTCCGGCGTCGGTTGCTGTCGCTTCTTCCCTGATGTCAGTGTGCCAGGAGTATATAAGATGCATCCAACGCCATTTTCTTCAGTCTTTCTTGCCGCACGGTGCCCGAAGCAGAAGCAGTTCGCAAGTGCCGGTCGGCCAACTCCTGAGATTTTCGAAGTTGAATTTCAGATCCGAAGTCTTCAGTAAAGCTAAGTACCCCGTTGGGGAAACTTTTTTCTTGCCTCAGACCGATGTCAGAAAAAGTTAATAATTGTATTTCTTGTGGGAAGCAAATACCTCATAAGGACTTCCACTCTTACTGTATTCCATGCCTAGGCCCTGATCACGACGTCACTAGTTGTCGGTTTTGTGCTAGATTTAACAAACGCGCTATAAAAAGACGTTTTGATTTTGCTTTGCACTACTTTGGCCGAAGGTTCAATTATACTATGCCGTCAGATCAACCAACCGCAATTCCGCAAAGACAAGGATAAAGACAGGCATCTGAGGTCCAAAACCGACGACGAAACCTCTTCTAGGCCAGTCGCCGGTTCTCAGTGAGGCGCTTTCGCAGCCCCTGACACCCCGCTACCTCAGAGCCACAGGCCGCCTCCGACTCCCACGTGGAGACTAGTCCTCTGGAAACTCAAGGTATTGGGCCTACGGAAACTAATCCCTCAGATGGGTCTGGAGCCGCTGAGCAGGCACCGGCTTCTGAGGGTGTTTTCAGACCTTCACAACTTACCATTAAATCAACAGCCAAGACAAAGGTACCATTAAAGACAAAGAAACAAGTACAGCATTCTCCTGGACAGTCCTCCATGCCTAAGAAACAGATGCTTAAAATGGCCGAAGACCTCATTACTCTAATCAGGGGTTCCCATCCCCCTCCTGAGAAAAGGCCTAGGCAGGATACAGACTGACTCCTCTGATCAGGTTTCCATTTCCTCTGATTCCTCTTCAGACCAGGGATACTCTTTACCCTCCTATGAGGACTCTGATGCTGAGGAATCTATCCCTTCAGCCTCTCCTCTTGAGGATTACTCTTTTGGAGAAACTTTACATACCATGAGGGAACATTTCCATTGGGAAAGTCAGGAATACTCAGAATCCAAGAAAAGGCTCAGGGATTTCCTCTTATTGCCTCAGCACAGGCCCCTGGCTATTCCGCCTGTACTAGACATTGTGGATGATGTGTTCTCTGAATCCAGCTTCTCTCCTGACTCTTTGCCCCCTGCTCCAGCCAAGCCTGATAGGTATTATAGAGTCCCTGACTCTCAAGTTTCTATACAAAAAACCCTTCTGTTGATCAAGAAACTATTTCCCAGGGTCCAAAAGGGGTTAAGGCCTCCATTGCAAAAAATCCAGTACCCTCTGACAGAGATTCCAGAGCTTTGGATAGATGGGCTAAGAAAGTATACACGTCTGCAACTTTAGCAGTAAGAGCTTTAAATTGCCAGTTTCACATGCTTAAGTACCAACAATATTTAATGGCTCAGTTAAAATAGAAAATGCTTGCTAGCTCAGAAGCTCCTGATTGTAAAGAAATGCAGGATTTATTGCATGCAGTTGAGCAGGTGGGAAAACATACTCTGCGATGTGGTTTTGATTCTTTAGAGGCCTCTTGTAGAGCCGCAGTTACAGGCTCTGTTATTCGAAGACATGCTTGGTTAAAAGAACAGAGTTTACCTGAACATGTTAAGGCAAAGTTATTGGATGCTCCTTTACAACATGATACCTTGTTTGGTGTTAAGGCAGAAGAGATGTTAAAGAAAATGGACGATAAAGCTAAATCTATGCAAACAGTCAAGGATTTCTTACAGGTACAGCCACCTCGGTGTAGGAGAAATTGGCCAAGAAAAAATTGGTCCTTTCCAGTGTCAGGCC
The DNA here is from genome assembly GCF_019279795.1 of Protopterus annectens. Classification (NCBI taxonomy): domain Eukaryota; kingdom Metazoa; phylum Chordata; order Ceratodontiformes; family Protopteridae; genus Protopterus; species Protopterus annectens. Next base: position 749,784,775 of record NC_056749.1, read on the forward strand.
ACAGAGAGGCCGATACAGGCGCCCAAGAGGCAGATCTCAACCCCAAGGCTCAAACAGACAACGACAGTGGGCATCTCAACCCCAAAAGGAGGTGAGGACAAGTCTCAACCTTATAGGAAATGGTCACAATGACTTTCCCTTGTGTACGCCAAGCACGTCCATTCTGGAAGCCCCCTTAGGGGGAAAACCAGCACTTTTTTCTCAAAACTGGCAAACAATCACCCAAGACAAATGGGTCCTGAATATTGTGTCTCAAGGTTACAGATTCCACTTCCATACTTTACCAAAGCTAAAAGGAATGCCAGACCTGCCACAAAACCAATGGGCAGGGGCACAAAAACAAATTTCAGCCCTCATGGACATGAGAGCTATACAAAAAGTACCACAACAGGAACAAGGGCAAGGATTTTACTCAAGACTCTTCCTGGTCCCCAGAAAGGACAAAGCCTGGTGGCCTATACTGGACCTTTCAGTTCTGAATACTTACCTGGATATTCCGAAATTCAAAATGTTGACATTACAGCAACTTCTACCCATGCTGGGCAAGAAGGCTTGGCTTGTTACTCTGGGCCTCAAAGAGGCATACCTGCATGTCGCTATCAGACAAAATTGCAGAAGATACCTCCGATTCAAAGCTGGTACAATGCACTACCAATTCTCTGCACTGCCCTTTGGCTTATCTACTGCGCCCAGGGTCTTCACAAAGTGCCTGGCACCAGTAATTGCATTTTGCAGACAAAAAGGAATTCAAATATATCCATACCTGGACGACTGCCTCATTCAAGCAGAGACAAAGGACATTCTTCTACAGCATCTGACATTTGTGAAAAGGTTGCTAATTTCTCTAGGGTACACAGTAAACGAAAAGAAATCAAAACTAGTGCCCTCACAACAGATTACATTCCTGGGTGCCAGCTTAAATACAACGGCCCAGATGGCTTACCTCACGCCAGACAAACAAGTGCAACTAACTCAATATTTTCAACTACTGGCAAAAATGTCCCATCTCCCTGCAAGAAAGTCTGCAGGCCCTGGGATTCATGGCATCCTGCATACTACCGATACCATATGCCAGACTGCATATGAGGAAATTACAATGGTACCTAAAAAGTGTTTGAACTCAACATTCTCACAGTCTAGAGGCAGTAATTCCATTAATTCCCTGCCTACAACAGGAGTTTCGATGGTGGGTACAGGCATGTCACCTAAACAAGGGTCAGCCTTTTACCCAACCCACAGCCAGGCAAACTCTAACAACAGATGCTTCGGATTACGCCTGGGGAGCACACATGGCAGGAACATGCATTCAGGGCAAGTGGACCACAGACCAGATGCATCTTCACATCAATCAAAAAGAGATGTTGGCTGTTCAAAATGCCCTAACAGCTTTCAAGGACCTTCTACACCCAGGACAACTATTACTAAAGATAGACAACACCACAGTAATGTGGTACATAAACAAACAAGGGGGCACTCACTCTTATCCCCTATGCAGGCAAGCCATGACCTTGTGGAACACAGCTCTAACGTACCAAGTTCACCTGCAAGCACAATTCCTGCCAGGAAAGAAAAATACTCTGGCAGACGACCTAAGTAGAAATATCATGGACCCTCACAAATGGAAATTGAACCCACAAATCTTCAGCATGATAACACAAAAATGGGGATGCTCAGACATAGATCTTTTTGCCTCCCCTCTGAATTGCCAAAAACAAAAATTCTGCACAAGGACTTATCACAAACAAGCATGGAAAGTGGATGCTCTTCTGTTCAGCTGGAAAAACCTAAAAGTCTATGCCTTCCCACCACTGCCTCTCCTTTCAAAGGTACTCCTAAAAGCCAGACAAGAAAAACCACAGATGATCCTGATCACTCCAGACTGGCCACGCCAGCACTGGTACCCTATCTTAAAGAACTTGGCACAGGGCCCACCATGGATTTTGCCCCAAATTCCACACCTTCTGACTCAACAAAACAATCAGATCCTGCACGGTCAGCTCAAAACCCTAAACCTGGCTGCATGGCAGATACTTTAGTCAAACAGGCAACACCTCTCCCTAAAGCTGTTATGGATGTCATTTTGGAGGCCAGGAGGCCTAGCACCAGGAAAGCTTACTCAGAAAAATGGAAGAGATTCTGTGCCTGGAACCAGGCTCACAGCCTTGACCCTCTTGTTCCAAACATTCCTCAGATTTTACAATACTTAACTGAGATGCTGGACAGAGGCCTATCCTTTTCATCAATTAAGATTCATGCCTCTGCCATTTCTGCACATTACAACACGGATCCTCCTTTATTCTCTCATCCCTTGCTAAAGCAGTACCTCAGAGGGGCTAAAAACATAAGACTGCCCCGGAGAGCACCAACATCAACTTGGGACCTCAATTTCGTTTTGGAAAAACTGACCCTACCACCCTTTGAGCCAGCCAATACAGCTGATCTAAATTTTTTGTCATGGAAAACAGCTCTGCTCCTGGCAGTAACTTCAGCATGAAGAGTTTGAGCTACTGGTATTAATGGCAGTGGAAACTTTTATAATTTTTCATCAGGATAGGGTATCTTTAAGGACAAACCCTACCTTCATGCCAAAGGTGGTATCTAGTGTGGCTCTTAACCAAACCATCCATTTGCCTACTTTTTATCCTAACCCCCAAAATAAAGGGGAGAAACTTCTGCATTCTTTGGACATACACAGGCAGCTACGCTTCTACTCGGACAAAACAAAAGCTTTCAGGAAAACTGATCAACTGTTTGTAGCATATGGTGCAGGATCGATCACAAGGCAAGGCTATCTCAAAGCAGACTATATCCAAATGGATAGGACACTGTATCCGGTACTGCTACACACAGCATAGAAAATTAGTCCCTAATAACATTAAGCCTCATTCCACCAGGGCAACAGCCACTTCAACAGCCTTTCTCAGAGGAGTACCTACCAAGGAAATTTTGGAGGCTGCAACTTGGAGTTCATTGCACACCTTCACCAAGCATTACCACCTGCCTCTTTACTCTAAATCTAGAGCAGGATTTGCCACTGCAGTTCTGCAGGGCCTCTTAGCCAATCCTAACTCTTTATAGACCAGCCACCCAAGCTTAGCTTTGGGATTCAACCCAAGTGTGATGACTGCAGCAGTGTAACACGAACATTAAAAAAAGAATGGGAAAAAGCGCACCAAAGTAACCGCACTTTATTGAGTCTCAAAAGAAAGCCACAAATAATCCAATCGGGTATAAACGCTTTACAATCATACAATGCGTTTTCGTCCACTAAACAGACTTCATCAGACAACTGAATAAAACTTGTTTAATCTTTATATAATGAAATTTAAAATCCACTGACCATTAAAAAACTTTTGCATTCTGGCTAAGCCAATAAAAATAATGGGGCTCATTAGAAAGCTTAGCTTTGGGATTCAACCCAAGTGTGATGACTGCAGCAGTGTAACACGATGAACATAGTACAGTTTTGTACCTACCATAAATGTAGATGTTCAAGTGTTCACACGGCTGCAGTCCAGGTTACCCTCCCTCCATCCCCTCTGAACTAGCTGGACTTATCTATACCCTTCTATCCTATACAACCTTTGGGGTGTATTTGCTGGTAACTGAAGGTATTGTTTTTATTTTATATGTATATTTTTGATTAGCAATATGTATTGCTTACCCACTTGGGGGCACCTGACATCTGGGGCAAGAAAAACTGAAGAAAATGGCGTCGGATGCATCTTATATACCCCTGGCGCACTGAAGTCAGGGAATAAGCGACACCAACCGACGCCGGACCAAGACTTTGGAACTCTAGCCGACTGCAGGACCGCCTGACGGCAGGATAACCCAAGTGTGATGACTGCAGCAGTGTGAACACTCTAACATCTACATTTATGGTAGGTACAAAACTGTACTTTGACAGTCAAGGATATTAAGAGTGGGGAAAGTTGAATAATCTTTTATGGGTGCTAAATAACGTGGACTTTTTTGGCACTGAACAGTATTCTATTTGAGTTTAGCCAGAGCTGTAATTGAAGGTCCTTTAAGTTGAGTTTCATTTGGATGATGTGAGTGATCAGACCTATTGATGACTATGTTATGTATTATCTGCATAAAGAAGTAGTGGTACGTGGGTAGGTATAGTGGGAGTTGACAGATGAAGACTGAGAATAGAAGAGGTTCTAGAATGGAGCCTTGTGGGACCGACCTCAGAATGAATGAGTGAAGTGTTGGAAAGACTAGGCCCTAGCTTTCTCCTGAATGAACAGTGTTGTGTGAGTTGCATTGTAGGTAGGTGAGCATTCTTGTCATTTCACTGCGTCATAACCTGGTAGGAGATGAGACTTTTTCCCATCGTCAGCTAAGTCTGAAGAATCTGTCTGCCTTTGGGATTTGAATTTCATATGAATATGGTGACTTTCACTGTTAAGGTTAACTGATTTGACGGATCTGAAATATGTTTCTTGGAAGAACTTGTTCCTAGAAACCTGAATCCACTTCACACCCTTGTTTCTCCTTAGCTGATTCATTGCATGCCCTAGATAGAGAGATAGTAAATGTCCTTCTGTTTTGCTGTTGCAGTATTCTTAACGTGAAGGATCCCCTGCCAAGGACTGTCCAATGTCTGGCCAGTATACCAAAGTGTTTAGGTTGTTTAAGATGTGCTGTATGTCACACGTATACTCCCTGCGCTAGACGTAAGGCATTAAGGTGACGCCTGGACCTTCCATCCTCTGAACTTCTCTGCCTCCAGCCTAAGCACCATCTTTGGTCGTCAGTCTGATTGCTGGTTTATCTAACCATTTCAGATAAGTGCCCTGTTTGGGTTCTTTCGCTTATCATTTTTTTTTTGCATTTGTGTTGTGGGAATGTTCTTCGTATTTTACTGTTGCAGTCTTCACATTTGGGTTATCTGCTTGAAGGTAGCCCCAAGTCGGCCTGATCTTGGGTCCTGTGTCAGTTGCTGTCTCATCTTCCATGACATCAGGTAGTCAGGGGTATAAAGCATGCAGCCGAAGCCATTACATCAGTCTTTCTTGCTGTGCGGTGCCCGAAGCAGAAGCAGTTTGCAAGTGCCGGTCGGCCGACTCCTGATATTTTTGTTTTCGAGTTTCAGATCCGAAGTCTTCAACTAAGCTAAGTACCCCATTGGGGATCCTTTTTCTTGCTCTAAACCGATGTCAGTAAAAGTTAACAATTGTATTTCTTGTGGAAAGCAAATACCTCATAAAGATTTTCATTCGTACTGCATTCCTTGCTTAGGCCCAGACCATGACATACCTCACTGTCGGTTTTGCGCCTTATTCAAACCTTGTACTATTCGTCGTCTGTTCATTTTCACATCTAAATATTTTGGTACTCTGTTCAGTTATCCAGAAATGGCTTCGGTAAGCCACCAGACATTCCGAAAAAACTCAAAGATAATGACACAGACAGACCGCATAGGTCCAAAGCTGCCAACGACGCTTCTCCTAAGCTAGTCACCAGTTCGTTGATACTCAGTGAGGCGCTTTCGCAGCCCCTGATACCCGCTACTTTAGATTTGCAGGCCTCTACTAAGACCCATTCAGAGTCCGGTATGCCGCGAGATGCTTTTTCGACTGTGGAACCTGCGGATGTCTCTACCTTGGATGGGTCCGGAGCTGCTATGCAGACACTGGCTTCTGAGGGTGTATTCAGGCCTACTGACTTTATTAAACCAACACCATCTTCTACTTCAAGGCCTAAAACTCTATCCATGCCCAGAAAACCTTCGCCCAGACAGCATGGTCAGGCCCCTATGCCTAAAAAACAAATGTTAAGAATGGCTGAAGACCTTGTTATCTAATCAGGGGAAGCCACCCTTCTCCCTGCTAAGAGACCTAGAACTGATTTTCCTTCTGATCAGGATTCTGAAATTTCTATTTTTTTCTGATGACCAGGATTTGCCCTTACCTACCTATGAGGATTCTGATGCAGAGGACTCCATTCCCTCTGCTTCCCATCTAGAGGATTTCTCTTTTGGTGAAACCTTACATACTCTTAGGGAGCATTTCCGCTGGGAAAGCCAGGATTACTCTGACTCCAAAAAGAGGCTTAGGGAATTCTTACTCCTGCCGCAACACAGACCTTTAGCTATCCCTCCTGTATTGGACATTGTAGATGATGCCTTCTCGGAATCTAGCCTGGCCCCTGACACTTTACCTCCTGCTCCCAGAAAACCTGATGGGTATTACAAGGGTACCTGACTCTTTCAAGTTCCTCTTTAAAAATCGTACTGCGGATCCTGAGACCGTTTCACAGGGACCCAAAGGCATTAAGGCTACTACTGCCAAAAACCCTACCCCCTCTGATAGCGATTCCAGGGTGCTGGATAGATGGGGTAAGAAGGTATATTCTTCTGCAACTTTGGCCATTAGGGCCTTAAACTGCCAGTTTCATATTAAAGTATCAACAGCATAGTATTGGATTGCTTAAACAGAAAATTATGTTGATTCCTGACTGTGCTGAAAATAAGGAATTACAGGATTTAATGCATTCTGCTGAACAAGTTGGAAAACATACTTTGCAATGTGGTTTTGATTCATTAGAGGCATCTTGCAGGGCTGCCGTCACTGGGTCTATACTTAGAAGGCATGCTTGGCTTAAGGAGCAATCTTTGCCAGTTCATGTTAAAGCTAAATTACTGGATGCTCCCTTAAACCAAGACTGCCTGTTTGACAACAAAGCAGAAGTAGTACTTAAAAAGATGGAGGAAAAAGCTAAATCTATGCAAACTGTTAAAGATTTCCTGCAAATACAGCCTCCCAGGTTTAGTAAGCATTGGCCCTCTAAGAATTGGTCCTTTCCTGCCTTTTCCAGGCCTTCTCTGTCCAAAACCAGAACCAGCAGAACACCCAGGCTTCAGTCCCAAGGTACTCCCAGGCCTAAGCATTGGGGGGGGGAGCAGTAAGACTCTCCCTATGGTAAACTGTCTCAATGACTTAACTTGAAACCTTCCAAGCCGTGCTCAACTGCCTGTTCCTTTAGGAGGAAAGATCGCCCTGCATGCAAAAAATTGGGAACTTATTACCCAGGACAAATGGGTTTTAAATATAGTTTCCCAAGGATCGAGATTCCACTTCCACTCCTTACCAACCCCAAACGATTGGCCATACCTACCCCCAAATCAGTGGGCAGAGGCTCAAAAGCAAGTTCTCTCTCTCTTTTAAGCATCAGGGCTATTCAACCTGTCCCAGAAGAATGGGGGCAAGGTTTCTACTCAAGACTTTTCCTGGTACCCAGAAAAGGCAATTCCTGGCATCCTATCCTGGACCTGTCTATCCTAAACACATTTTTGGTAATCCCAAAATTCAAGATGCTAACTCATCAGCTGCTTCCCATGCTAGGCGAAAATGCTTGGTTAGCAGCACTGGATTTCAAGGAAGCCTACCTGCACATCCCAATAAGGGAATCTTGCAGAAGATACCTATGCATCAGAGCAGGCTACATGCACTGTTCTCTGCACTGCCCTTTGGCTTATCTACTGCGCCCAGGGTATTCACAAAGTGCCTAGCTCCAGTCATTGCATTTTGCAGGCAAAGAAATATTTAAATATACCCATACCTAGACGATTGTCTAATTCAGGCAGAAAGCCAGGACTTACTATTAAATCATCTGGCATTTGTAAAGAAATTGCTAACTTCTCTGGGGTACACCATAAACGAAAAGAAATCGCATCTTGTACCCTGCCAACAAGTTGTATTCCTGGGAGCAAGCTTGAATACAACTTCCCAGATGGCCTACCTCACGCCAGAGAAAAGTTCATTTGACAGCCTACTTTAAATTACTGGCCACAAAGACCCAGCTATCTGCAAGGAAAATAGTGCAAGCCCTGGGGTTCATGGCCTCTTGCATTCTACTAATTCCATATGCAAGACTGCATATTAGGAAACTACAATGGTATCTAAAAAGCCTATGGTGTCAACATTCTCAGGATCTAGAAGCAATGATTCTTATCATACCTTGCCTACGCCTAGAGTTCCTTTGTTGGGCAGAGGCCTGCCACCAAAACAAGGGACTACCATTCACACTACCCCCTGCCGCCCAAACCCTGACGCATCAGACTATGCATGGGGGGCTCACCTGACAGGGCAGTGCATTCAGGGCAAATGGAACCCAAGTCAAATGCACCTGCATATCAATCAAAAAGAACTGTTAGCTGTACAGAATGCTCTGACTGCCTTCAAGGACCACATTCATCCAGGACAATTAATGGTAAAGACAGACAACTCCACTATTATGTGGTACATAAACAAGCAGGGGGGTACCCATTCTTACCCCCTCTGCAGACTAGCCATGGCATTGTAGAACACAGCCTTGAGCTACCAAGTGCATCTACAAGTTCAATTCCTGCCAGGAAAATGAAATACACTGGCAGACGGACTAAGCAGCAACTTCATGGACCCATACGAGTGGAAACTGGAACCAAGGATTTTCAACATGTTGACAAGCAAATGGGGGAGCCCAGACATAGACCTGTTGCCCTCCCCAGAGAACTATCAATTGGGCAAATTTTGCACAAGGACTCCCCACAAATGGGCATGGAAAGTGGATGCTCTGTCTTTCAGCTGGAAAAACCTATCAGTTTATGCCTTTCCTCCTCTGCCTCTGCTCTCCAAAGTATTACTAAAGATCAAACGAGACAATCCAAGGCCGATTTTGATTGCACCAGACTGGCCATGCCAACACTGGTACACCCTCTTGCTCAGTGTGTCACTGTTGGCCCCATGGCACCTGCCTGCCTCAGACTCCTACCCTGCTATCTCAGCAGGAGAACCACATTCTACACCCTCGGCTTCAAACTCTGAACCTGGCAGCCTGGCTAATTTCCTAATCTCTCCTTTACCATCCCTCAGTAAACCAGTAATGGATATCATTTTAGAGTCAAGGAGGCCTAGTACTAGAAAATCTTATGCTGAAAAATGGAAGAGATTCTGTGCCTGGAACCAATCTCAAGGGACGAGCACAGCAGCGCCCACTTTACCTCAGATTTCTCAGTACTTAACTGAGATGCTTCACAAGGGCCTGTCTTTTTTTTTCCTCCATCAAAATTCACGCCTCAGCTATTTCAGCTCATTATAACACAGAACCTCCCCTCTTCTCTAATCCACTGCTCAAGCAGTTCCTCAGAGGGGCCAAAAATTTAGGACCACCCAGGAGAGCTCCAACCCCAGCCTGGGACCTTAACTTTGTATTGGAAAAATTCACTCTCCCTCCTTTCGAGCCAGCTGCTACTGCAGATTTAAAATTTCTTTCTTGGAAAACAGCTTTCCTTTTAGCATTTACCTCGGCTAGAAGGGTATCGGAATTGCAGACCCTTATGGCAGTGGAACCTTTCATCAACTTTCATGCGGACAGGGTGTCCTTCAGAACCAGTCCCTCCTTCCCTCCTTCATGCTCAAGGTGATATCCAGTGTGGCCCTTAATCAGTCCATCCATTTGCAAAACTTCTTTCCTAATCCACAGAACAAAGGGGAATGAATACTGCACTCCTAGATGTGCACAGATAACTTAGATTCTACTTGGACAGGACTAAACCTCAAAGGAAATCTGAACCACTGCTGGTGGCATTTGCTGCAGGGACAGAGGGGAAAGCTATTTCAAAGCAATCCATTTCTAAATGGATAGGCCATTGCCTTCATTTCTGCTGTAAGCACCATGAAAAACATATCCCACAGGGGATCAGACCCCACTCAACCAGGGCTGCATCTACCTCTACAGCCTTTCTCAGAGGCATCCCTACCAGGGACATCCTAGAAGCTGCTACATGGAGTTCTGTACATACTTTCACCAGGCATTACCATTTGCTAATTATCTCTATATGTCCAGAGCTGGCTTTGCCACTGCAGTCTTGCAGGGCCTTATAGCTGGTCCTAATGCTATCTAAATTCCTTCTCCCATCCTTAGCTTTGGGAGTCTACCCAAATGTGATGACTGCAACAGTGAAACACGAAGAACATAGTACAGTTGTGTACACTTACCATAAATGTAGATGTTTGAGTGTATTCACTGTTGCAGTCCTGGTTACCCTCCCTCCAGCCCCCTGACATCTTCTGACTATACCTCTACTCTCCCTTACTATGCTTAAAAGCTTTTGGTGTATTTGCTTTTTTGTTGGAGGTATAACCTTGTATTTTTATTTATATTTAATTGCACCCCATTGGGGGGCACCTGACATCTGGGGCAAGAAAAACTGATGTAATGGCATCGGCTACATATTTTATACCCCTGACGTCACGGAAGAAGAGACAGCAACCGATGCAGGACCTAAGACTTTGTTAATCAGGCCAACTGAAGGCTACTGAAAGTAGATAACCCAAATGTGATGACTGCAACAGTGAAGACACTCTAACATCTGCATTTATGGTAAGTGTATACAACTGTACTTTTCTTTACCAGCTCCCTATATATTGGGTCCCTTGGTGTATATATTGGGTCCCTTGGTGTAGTTCCAGTTTGGACTGCATTGCCTTTCCCCAGTGTTGAGCTTGCCATTGAATATCCATGCAGTGACCTTACAGATTTTTTGTCTGTTGCCTTTGATCTTTTGTGATCTGGTTCTAACTGACACAGGCTTTATCAACTTTAGGATTAACCCTTTACTCACAATACTGGTCTGTAGCAGACCCAGTGCTGTGCACTTATTTCAAACCATCGTCTACTAGCCCATTGGTTTATGGCATTTTGGAAGCATGTGCTTCTTTGTGTGTGGTACAGCCATTGGTGTTTCATTTACCTAAGAAGTTTATCCATCCTTTTAGGGTACTCCTTCTTGGGTTTGAGTCCTTTAGGGCTTGATGTCCTTCAAGGATGCATCTGCAGTCCTTACAAATGGGTTGTCCTGTCGTCAGGCAGCCCTTCAGTCGGCCGGATTCCAAAGTCTGGGTCTGGCCTCGGCTGGTGTCGCACTCCACCCGACGTCATAGCTGCAGTTATTCAGGTATAAAGGCATCAGCCGACGCCATTTTCCTCAGTCTTTCTTGCCGCGTGGCGCCCGAAACAGAAGCTGTTCGCAAGTGCCGGTCAGTCAGAACCAGAGATTACTACTACCGAATTCTTCAATTACTACCGAAGACTTCTAAAAAGCTAAGTACCCCATTGGGGACTCTTTCTTCTTTCTTGCCTCAGCCGATGTCAGAAAAAGTGAATAACTGTTTAACTTGTGGGAAACAAATACCTCATAAAGATTTCCACTCTTACTGCTTACCTTGTTTAGGCCCAGACCACGACGTAGCAGCTTGTCTAGCCTGTGCTTCTTTTAACCGACGGACGCTTAGACGTCGGTCGGAATTTGCTGAGGAGTTTTTCGGCTCCGATTTTGCTTACATTATGCCGTCGGATCCTCCGACTACGCAAATATCCAAAAAGCGCAAGGAAAAGGACCGACACTCGCGGTCTGCGGTTTCGGCCGAAACCGCGGTTAGGCCAACCGCGAGTGTCTCGGTTTCGGCTGAAACCGAGCAAGCGGTTCTTCCTTCAGCCGAAAACTTACCTCCTTCCCAGGCCTCTTCCAACCTCGTAGAATCGGCTTCTGATTTACCTTCTGCTCAGGCAGTTTCTCAGGAATTATCTGACACTATCCCCTTGGATATCTCCACCCCTGCACGTGGAGCTGCTAGGCCTCCTGCAGCCATGTCCATTAAGGCTTTTGCCAGGGCTAAAGCAGCTAAAACTACTAAATCTGTGCCTGCTAAGACCCCCTCTCACAGGCCTAGCTCTAGTTCACAAATGCTTAGTCTATCAGAGGATCTCATTTCTTTAATCCGGGGATCCCAATCTCATACAGACAGGGCCTCTCACCCACCTCCTGAAAAGAGGCCTAGAGCAGAGCCCCCTGAACCAGTTTCTACAGATGATTCCTCTGATGATTCAGATAATACTAACCCTCCAGAGGCTTCTTTCTCCCCTTATGAAGACTCTGATGCTGAAGAGTCCATCCCTTCTGCCTCTCCGCCTGAGGAATTTTCCTTTGGGGAAACCTTGTATGCTATGAGGGAACAATTTCAGTGGCAGGGCCAGGATTTCTCAGACTCTAGGAAGAGGCTTAGAACCTTTCTGCATTTACCACAACATAGGCCTTTAGCCATTCCTCCAGTTCTCTCTGTTGTAGATGATGCATTTAATGATGCTTGTTCTGCTCCTGATTCACTTCCACCGGCCCCTGCTAAGCCCGATAGGTACTACAGGGTTCCGGATACTCATCATCATTTGTATAAAGCTCCTTTTGCAGATCCCGAGACTATCTCCCAGGGTCCTAAGGCTGTAGCAGCTACCTCTGCCAAAAAACCCCTCCCTCTGAAAGGGAATCCAGGTCCTTAGAGATGGGGTAAAAAAGTTTACACTTCTGCAACTCTTTCAGCTAGAGCATTGAACTGTCAATTCCACGTGATCCAGTATCAAGAATTTATGCTAGACCAGTTAACCAAAAAGTTGTCCTCAGATGAACCATTAGACAAAAAATCTGTTCAGGAAATGGTACATAGCATTCAGCAGGTCAGTAACCATTCCTTAAAATGCGGCTATGATGCACTGGAAGCCTCCTTCAGATCAGCCATGACTGGCACAGTTATCAGAAGGCATGCATGGATGTCCTTCATGGATGCATCTGCAGTCATAACAAATGGGTTGTCCTGTCGTCAGGCAGCCCTTCGGTCGGCCGGATTCCAAAGTCTGGGTCCGGCTTCGGCTGATGTCGCACTTCACCCGACGGCATCTCTGCTGGTCTTCCGGTATAAAGGCATCAGCCGACGCCATTTTCCTCAGTCTTTCTTGCCACGTGGCGCCCGAAGCAGAAGCTGTTCGCAAGTGCCGGTCGGTCAGATCCAGAGATTACTACTACCGAATACTACTTCGAAGACTTCTAAAAAGCTAAGTACCCCGTTGGGGACTCTTTCTTGCCTCAGCCGATGTCAGAAAAAGTCAATAACTGTTTAACTTGTGGGAAACAAATACCTCATAAAGATTTCCACTCTTACTGTCTGCCTTGCTTAGGCCCAGACCACGACGTAGCAGCCTGTTCGGCCTGTGCTTCCTTCAACCGACGAACGCTTAGGCGTCGGTCGGAGTTTGCTGAACAGTTTTTCGGCTCAGATTTTGCGTACATTATGCCGTCGGATCCTCCGACTACCCAAATTGTTAAACGCAAAGAAAAAGACAGACACTCGCGGTCCGCGGTTTCGGCCGAAACCACGGTTAAGCAAGCCGAAGTGTCTCGGTTTCGCGAAACCGAGAAATCCGGTCAATCTTCAGCCGAATCCATGACTACTACTGAGGCTCCTGCTACCTTAGTTGAATCGGCCTCAGAAATTTTTCCTACAACTGTGGTTCCTAGTGATTTATCGGACACCATCCCTTTGGATGTCTCTACACCAGCACGTGGTGCTGCTAGGCCTCCTGCAGCCATGTCTATTAAGGCCTTTGCCAGGGCTAAAGCAGCCAAATCTGTTAAATCAGTGCCTGTTAAGCCCCCCTCACACAGGCCCACTTCAAGTTCACAAATGCTTACTCTGGCAGAAGATTTAATATCCTTAATTAGGGGATCCCAATCTCACCCAGACAGGGCCTCTCAGCCCCCAGAAAAGAGACCTAGAGCAGAGCCCCCCGAGCCAATGTCCTCTGATGATTCTGCGGATGACTCAGACATTACAGACCAGCCAGAGGCTCCTTTTTCTACTTATGAAGATTCCGATGCTGAAGAATCCATTCCAGCTGCCTCTCCACCAGAGGAATTTTCCTTGGGGAAACCTTACATGCCATGAGAGAACAATTCCAATGGCAGGGACAAGATTTCTCAGATTCAAGGAAAAGGCTTAGGACTTTTCTGCACTTACCACAACATAGGCCCTTAGCTATACCTCCTGTACTGCCTGTTGTGGACGATGCATTTAATGATGTTTGCACTGCTCCTGATTCTTTACCTCCAGCCCCTGCCAAACCAGATAGATTTTACAGGGTGCCAGACACTCATCACCACCTATACAAGGCCCCACTTGCAGATCCCGAAACTATATCCCAGGGGCCTAAGGCAGTAGCCTCGACCACAGCAAAAACCCTATTCCTTCTGAAAGGGAATCCAGGTCCTTAGAGATGGGGAAAAAGTTTACACCTCTGCTACTCTCTCAGCTACAGCTTTAAAGTGTGACTTTCATATCATCCAATACCAAGAGTTTATGCTTGATCAGTTAACTAAAAAACTGTCCTCTGCTGAATCCTTAGATAAGAAATATGTATTAGAAATGGTGAATAACATCCAACAGGTTAGTAACCATTCCTTAAAATGTGGCTATGATGCACTGGAGGCTTCATTTAGATCAGCCATGACTGGCACAGTGATAAGAAGGCATGCATGGTTGAAAGAACAGGTGTTACGGATCATGTTAAAGCAAAGCTGTTAGATGCTCCTATGGATAAGGCCAGTCTGTTTGGTACACCTGCCCAGCAAGTAATGAAGAAAATGGAAGAAAAGGCAAAATCTGTACAAACAGTTAAAGATTTCTTACAGGTTCAGCCCCCAAGGTTTAGCAGGAACTGGCCTGCCAAAAATTGGTCCTTTCCAGACTCCACAAAATCCCAAAGGGGCAGGAATAGACGCTCTAGAGGCAGAAATCAATCCAGAGGAGGTGCCTACAGAGGACGACAGTGGCAAGGCAATAACCGAGGCACAGACACAACCACTGCCACTGCAACAGGACAATCACAGTGACTTGGCTCTGACACCGCCTACCAGGGAGCAAATAGCAGCACCTTTAGGCGGAAAGTTAGCCTTATTTTCAAAAATTGGCACTATATCACAAAAGACAAGTGGATTTTGCAAACCATAGACCAAGGCTACCGGTTCCACTTCCACACCTTACCAGTAAAAGAGGAATGCCAAACCTACCTCCAAATCAAAAATAGAAGCTCTACAGCAGATAGCGAAATTAACAAGGATGAGAGCTGTGGAAAGAGTGCCAATAACAGAACAGGGCAAAGGATTCTACTCCAGACTCTTCCTAGTACCAAGAAAAGAAAAGTTGGAGACCTATTCTCGACCTGTCCATCTTAAACACATACATCATTGTCCCAAAATTCAAAATGCTGACCCTACAGCAACTTCTTCCCATGCTGGGCAAGGAGTGTTGGCTGGTAACTCTAGATCTCAAGGAGGCATACCTGCACGTCCCCATTCGACCAAATTGCAGAAGATACCTCAGATTTCTTGCAGGATCAGAGCATTATCAATTCTCAGCATTGCCCTTTGGCTTATCTACTGCCAGAGTATTCACAAAATGCCTGGCATCAGTAATCGCTCACTGCAGACTACAGGGAATCCAAATTTATCCATACCTGGACGACTGCCTGTTACAAGCGGACAACAAAAGCAAGCTGACAACAGATTTACAAAGGGTCATTTACTTGCTACAAGCCCTGGGATACACAGTCAATTTACAAAAGTCAAGGCTGATTCCATCCCAAACAAGAACATTCTTGGGCGCGGACTTGGACACAGTAAAACAAATGGCATTCCCAACTGCAGAAAAACAAAAAGAACTCCCTCTTTACTTCTTGGCATTAACAAAGCAGAACAAACTAACAGCAAGAAAAGTTCTGCAGGCCTTGGGCTTCATGGCATCATGCATAATCTTGGTCCCACATGCCAGACTGCATATGAGAAAGCTACAGTGGTACCTAAAGAATTTATGGTCTCAGCACAGGCACAGCTTAGAAACAGAAATCCCACTAATCCCATGCCTAAAACAGGAGTTCCTATGGTGGGCTCAAGCATGCCAGTCAAACCCAGGCTTACCCTTCCACAACTTTCGAGCAAGCCAAACCATCACAACGGACGCCTCAGACCTAGGATGGGGGGTGCACATGCTGGACAAATGCATACAAGGATTGTGGACTCAAGACCAGCTGCACCTGCACATAAACCAAAAAGAAATGCTGGCAGTAAAACTGGCAATCCAAAAATTCAGACCATTCCTCAAAGAAGGCCATTTGATAAGGACAGACAATACCACAGTCATGTGGTACATCAACAAACAGGGAGGCACTCATTCATACCCCCTATGCAGAATGACTTTGGATCTTTGGAATCTGTCTCTCAGCTACAACATCCAGTTACAGGCAATATTTGTGCCGGGAAAAGAGAACACACTAGCAGACATGTTAAGCAGAACCACCTCGGATGCTCACGAATGGATGCTACACCCGGACATCTTCAAGGCCATCACAAAGAAATGGGGAATGCCACAAATAGATCTATTCGCATCCCCACTCAATCACCAGCTCAAAAAATTCTGCACAAGGACATTCCACCCACTTGCATGGAAGGTGGACTCTCTATCCTTCAGCTGGAAAGGCCTGACAGCATATGCATTTCCACCTCTTCCCTTGATGCACAAGGTACTATTGAAAATCAAAGAGGAACATCCAAGGATAATCCTGATGGCTCCGAATTGGCCAAGACAACACTGGTACCCATTGCTGAGGAGCATGTCTCGGGAGAGAATGTGGTCAATACCCCTGATGCCTTTGATGTTAACTCAGAACAACTACATCATCATGCATCCAAACCTAAAAACCTTGCAACTGACTGCCTGGAACATCACATAGCAGCAACTAACCCAGACCTTTCCCAAAGGGTTAAAGACATTATCCTTGAAGCCCGCAGACCTTCAACAAGAAGGAACTATGCAGGAAAATGGAAAAGGTTTGTCATTTGGAGTACTGAAAGAGGAAAAGATGTGTCGAACATAGATATTGCAAACATTCTGGAGTACTTGGCAGAGCTTCTACATACAGGCCTGTCCTATTCCTCCATCAAGATACATGCATCAGCTATTTCAGCAGAATACAGCTTGATCCACCTGTCTTTTCACATCCTCTACTCAGGCAGTTCCTCAGAGGGATCAAGAATGTAAAACCTCCTAGGAAACCACCATTACCAGCATGGGACTTGAACTTTGTGCTAGAAAAGTTGACACTCCCTCCGTTTGAACCAGCAGCAACAGCAGATCTGCAACACCTGTCATGGAAAACTGCTTTCCTACTGGCAATTACCTCAGCAAGGAGGGTTTGAACTACAGGCCTTAATGGCAGTGCAACCCTTCCTAATCTTCCATCAAGATAGGGTGTCCATGAGAACTAATCCTACATTTATGCCTAAGGTGGTATCCAGAGTGTCTTTAAACCAGGCAATCCACCTACCTACCTTCTTTCCCAATCCACAGAACAGGGGAAAGACTGCTGCATACCTTGGATGTACATAGGCAGTTACGCTACTACCTGGACAGAACCAAAAGTAACAGAAAAACTGACCAGCTTTTAGTAGCCTATGCAACAGGAAGGGAAGGAAAAGCAATTTCAAACAGACAATCTCCAAATGGATAGGAAATTGCATAAGATTCTGTTACTCCTACCATGGAAAACCAATTCCACAGAACATAAGACCTCATTCTACAAGGGCTACAGCCACTACCACAGCTTTCTTACGAGGAGTGGCAACCAAGGACATTATTGAGGCTACTTGGACCTCCGTGCATACATTTGCCAAGCATTATAATTTACCTCTATACTCTAGATCCCGAGCAGGGTTTGCCACTGCTGTACTGCAAGGGATCCTAACTACACCATAATTTTTCTTCCTCCACCCCTAGTTTGGCTATGGTATTCTACCCATTTGTTATGACTGCAGATGCATCCATGAAGGACATAGTACAGTTTTGTACCTACCATAAATGTAGATGTCCGAACTGGATAGCATCTGCAGTCAGGATTACCCACCCTCCTTCCCCTCTGTGGTACTCCTAGGGTATTTACCCTCCTAATAGCTAGCTGGGGGGGAGTCTCTTATGGTGTATTTGTTTGTGTATATGTACATACATGCTTATTTTTTGTGTTTGCCTTCTACCTTGTTTGGAAACATTGGCATTTATCCAAAATTTAGCCTTCCAAGAGGGCAACTGGCATCTGGGGCAAGAAACACTGAGGAAAATGGCATCGGCTGATGCCTTTATACCCGAAGACCAGCAGAGATGACGTCGGGTGAAGTGCGACATCAGCCGAAGCCGGACCCAGACTTTGGAATCCGGCCGACCGAAGGGCTGCCTGACGACAGGACAACCCATTTGTTATGACTGCAGATGCTATCCAGTTCGGACATCTACATTTATGGTAGGTACAAAACTGTACTTTAAAAGAGCAGGCCTTACCAGACCATGTGAAATCCAAATTACTAGATGCTCCCATGGATAAAATCAATTTGTTTGGCTCTCCTGCACAACAGGTGCTCAAGAAGGTGGAAGAGAAGGCAAAATCTGTCCAAACAGTGAAAGATTTCTTACAGGTCCAACCTCCAAGGTTTAGCAGGAATTGGCCCTCCAAAAATTGGTCCTTTCCCGACTCCTCCAGAGCCCAGAGAGGCAGGAATAGGCGTTCAAGAGGCCAAAGTCAATCCAGAGGTGCCTACAGGGGACGCCAGTGGCAGGTTAACCAGCGAGGTGCAGCCACGGACACAGCCACCACCACTGCTACAGGACAATCACAGTGACTTGTTTCTAGCACCGCCTACCAGGGAACAACTAAAAGCACCCTTGGGCGGGAAGCTAGCTTTATTTTCAGTAAACTGGCATTACATCACAAGAGACAAGTGGATTTTGCAGACAATAGACCAAGGTTACAGGTTTCACTTCCATACTCTACCAGGGAAGAGAGGAATGCCAAACCTACCTCCAAATCAAAAGGCAGAAGCTCTAAAACAAATATCTCAATTATTAAAAATGAGAGCTGTAGAAAAGGTACCATCTATGGAGCAAGGACAGGGATTTTACTCCAGACTCTTCCTGGTACCAAGAAAAGAAAGCAAATGGAGACCTATTCTCGACCTGTCCGCTTTAAACACATTCCTCATTGTTCCAAAATTCAAAATGCTGACCCTACAGCAGCTTCTTCCCATGCTGGGCAAGGAGTCTTGGCTGGTAACTCTAGATCTCAAGGAGGCATACCTGCACGTCCCCATACGACCAAATTGCAGAAGATACCTCAGATTTCTTGCAGGATCAGAGCATTATCAATTCTCAGCATTGCCCTTTGGCTTATCTACTGCGCCCAGAGTGTTCACGAAATGCCTGGCATCAGTAATTGCTCATTGCAGGCTCCAGGGAATCCAAATCTACCCTTACCTGGACGACTGCCTGATACAAGCGGACAACAACATCAAGTTAGCAGAAGACTTGAAAAGGGTCATTTACCTACTACAAGCCCTGGAATACACAGTCAATATAAACAAGTCAAGGCTGATACCATCCCAAAGGATAACCTTCTTGGGTGCAGAGCTGGACACATCGAAGCAAATGGCATCCCTAACAGTAGAAAAACAGGAGCAACTCCCTCTATACTTCTTGGCATTAACAAAGCAGAACCATCTAACAGCAAGAAAAGTCCTGCAGGCCTTGGGTTTCATGGCATCCTGCATAACATTGGTTCCACATGCCAGACTGTATATGAGAAAGTTACAGTGGTACCTAAGGAATTTATGGTCTCAGCACAAGCACAGCCTAGAAACCCAAATTCCAATAATTCCATGCCTGAAGCAAGAATTCCAATGGTGGGCTCAGGCCTGTCAATCAAACAAAGGATTGCCCTTCCACAACACTCAACCAAGCCAGGCCATTACCACGGACGCCTCAGACCACGGTTGGGGGGCCCACATGCTAGACAAGTGCATACAAGGCTTATGGACCCAAGACCAGCTGCACCTACACATAAATCAAAAGGAAATGCTGGCAGTAAAACTGGCAATTCAGACATTCAGACCATTTCTTGACCAGGTCTACTGTTGATAAGGACAGACAACACCACAGTTATGTGGTACATCAACAAACAGGGAGGCACACATTCGTACCCTCTATGCCGGATGGCAATGGATCTCTGGAATGTGGCCCTGAGTTACAACGTTCAGTTACAAGCAATCTTTGTACCAGGAAAAGAAAACATTCTAGCAGACATACTAAGCAGGACTACCACGGATGTCCACGAATGGATGCTGCATCCGGACATCTTCAAAACCATTACAAGAAAATGGGGAATCCCTCAAATAGACTTATTTGCATCCCCACGCAATCACCAACTAAAGAAATTCTGCACAAGGACGTACCACCCACTCGCTTGGAAGGTGGACTCCCTATCTTTCATTTGGAAAAACCTGACAGCTTATGCATTCCCACCACTTCCTTTGATGCACAAGGTGCTATTGAAGATCAAGGAGGACCGTCCAAGGATCATCCTGATAGCTCCAGACTGGCCAAGACAACATTGGTACCCATTACTGAGGAGCATGTCTCGGGAACAAATATGGCACCTACCCCTTGTTCCCTTGCTGTTAACACAGAACAACTACAACACCCTGCATCCAAACCTGAAAACACTGCAGCTAACTGCCTGGAACATTGCATAAGAACAAATAACCCAAATTTATCCCAAAGGGTAAAAGACATTATCTTGGAGGCTCGCAGACCCTCAACAAAGAATTATTCAGCAAAATGGAAAAGATATTTCATTTGGAGTACTGCAAAAGGAGAAAATGTTTCACTTGTAAACATAGCCAACATCCTGGAATACTTGGCAGAGCTCTTCCACAAAGGCCTGTCCTATTCTTCCATCAAGATTCATGCATCAGCTATTTCAGCAGAATACGACTTGGATCCTCCAGTCTTCTCACATCCTCTGCCCAGGCAGTTTCTGAGAGGAATTAAAAATGTAAAACTGCCTAGGAAGCCACCATTGCCAGCATGGGACTTGAACTTTTTGCTAGAAAAATTGACACTTCCTCCTTTCGAACCAACAGCAGAATTACAATACTTATCATGGAAAACTGCTTTCCTGTTGGCAATCACTTCAGCAAGAAGGGTATCTGAGCTACAGGCACTAATGGCAGTACAACCCTTCCTGATCTTCCACCAAGATAGAGTATCCATGAGAACTAATCCTACTTTTATGCCTAAGGTGGTCTCCAGAGTATCTTTGAATCAGGCTATCCACCTACCTACATTCTTCCCCAACCCTCAGAACAGGGGAGAAAGGCTGTTGCATACCTTGGATGTGCATAGACAATTACGCTACTACCTGGACAGGACCAAGGGCAATAGGAAAACTGACCAGCTACTGGTAGCATATGCAACAGGAATGGAAGGAAAAGCAATTTCAAAACAGACCATCTCTAAGTGGATAGGAAATTGCATTAGATTTTGTTACTCCTATCATGGAAAGAAAACTCCAGAAAACATCAGGCCTCACTCTACAAGGGCTACAGCCACTACCACAGCTTTTCTACGAGGAGTGGCTACCAAAGACATTTTAGAGGCTGCTACTTGGAGCTCCGTGCATACATTTGCCAAGCATTATAATTTATCTTTATACTCCAGATCCCGAGCAGGTTTTGCCACTGCTGTTTTGCAAGGGATCTTAACTACACCATCATTTTATTTCTCCTCTTCCCCCAGTTTTGCTATGGTATTCTACCCATTTGTAAGGACTGCAGATGCATCCTTGAAGGACATAGTACAGTTTTGTACCTACCATAAATGTAGATGTCCGATAGGAATGCATCTGCAGTCAGGATTACCCACCCTCCTTCCCCTCTGTGGTACTCCTAGGGTATTTGCCCATCTTGTAGCTAGCTGGGGGAATCTGTTATGGTGTATCTGTTTGTATATATGTACATACATGCCTATTTGTTGTTTGCTCTCTACTATTTGGAATCATTTACATTTATCCAAATTTAGCCTTCCTAGAGGGCACCTGGCATCTGGGGCAAGAAACACTGAGGAAAATGGTGTCGGCTGATGCCTTTATACCCAAATAACTGCAGCTATGACGTCGGGTGGAGTGCGACACCAGCCGAGGCCAGACCCAGACTTTGGAATCCGGCTGACCGAAGGGCTGCCTGACGACAGGACAACCCATTTGTAAGGACTGCAGATGCATTCCTATCGGGCATCTACATTTATGGTAGGTACAAAACTGTACTTTTTCTTGTTGGTGTAGCCATGGCAGACACAGACCCAATATTTTAGTGTAACAGAGGATTTCACAGTATTGAGCAAGAATATTGGCATAAAGGTATCTCAGAGGACTTGTCTATGCACATCTAAAAATGTGTGGCTTGCAGGGTGCAGTTTTTCCTCCTCCAGATGACCTTAAGTTTGATGAGGAAAATAGGATGATGTTCTTCGTTCCCCATTGCTGCAGTCCTTACTATTGGGTATAGTCCGCATCCAGTCGGCCCGAATACCAGAGTATAAGGCTGACGTCGGTCAAGGCGCATTAGACTGACGTCAGTACGTCAGGGTACTAATGCGCATGACCGACGTCATATCCTCAGTCTTTTTTGCCGCATGGTCCGATGCAGAAGCAGTTTTGCGAGTGCAGGTTGGCGTTCTGAAATATTTCCGAAACCGGAGTTTCAGACCGAAACAGAGTTGGCTAAGTACCCGTTGGGAACATTTTGTTTTCTTGCCTCAGTATTTTACGGATGTCAGAAAAAGTGAATAACTGTATTTCTTGTGGGAAACAGATACCTCATAGGGATTACCATACCTTGTGTATACCTTGTTTAGGGCCTGAGCACGGCGTTGTTGGTTGCGCTCTTGTGCTAGGTTTAACAAACGCACTATTAAGAGGAGGTTAGACTGTGCCAGGTTAGTGTTTGGGAAGCGTTGCAATTATAAAATGCCGTCGGTTGCTCCGACGCCAGCTTCCAAGAAGCGCAAGGACAAAACAGCGAAGCCTAGGGTTGATGAACCGGCAGTCCCGGACGTCGGTTCTTTAGAAGGCTCAGTGGAGCCAGAGGTTTTGCCAGGAGTTTCCATGGAGTCCCAGTCAGAAACTTTACTGTTACAGGATGTGCCTTCTCAGGAGGTAGACCAGGCTGAGGGGGCTTCTCAGGTGACTGTTCTTCCCTCTCTTCCCAAGGTAGTTAGAGCCTCTCCTTCTGTTGCCAAAACTTCTTTGAGAGGTAGGCCTACTTCAGCTTCAGTGGGGGCTTCTCCTAGCATTTCGGGTTCTGTACCTAAGAAACATATGCTTAAAATGGCAGAAGATTTGATTACTATGATTAGAGGTTCTATGCCCCCGCCTGATAAGAGGCCTAGGGTGGAACCGGAGTTTGATAGTTTTGAACAGTGTTCAGAGGCTTCAGAGTCTTCTGCGGAAGACTTGCAGGAGTATCCTACTTATTCTGATTCTGATGTGGATGATTCCACTCCTACAGCTTCTCCTCCTGAGGATTTCTCATTTTCAGAGACTCTGCATTCCATGAGGGAGCACTTTAAATGGGAAGGCCAGGATTACTCTGATTCCAGGAAAAGGCTTAGGGAATTCTTGTTTCTACCCCAGCATAGGCCCTTAGCTATTCCTCCTGTGTTGAATGTGGTGGAAGATGTTTTTGCAGAGGCTTCCCTGAACCCTGACTCTTTGCCTCCTGCTCCTGTTAAGCCTGATAGGTATTATAGGGTGCCCGAAGCTCATAAGTATTTGTTTAAGAGTCCTAGGGCGGACCCAGAAACTATTTCTCAAGGGCCTAAAGGTGTTAAAGCTTCTGTGATTAAAAATCCTGTTCCCACTGATAAAGAGGCAAGGGCTTTGGATAGGTGGGGAAAGAAAGTGTATACTTCTTCCACTCTAGCCATGAGGCGTTGAATTGTCAGTTTCACATGCTAAAATATCAGAATTATCTCCTTTCACAATTGAAATCTAAGGTGGATGCTTTGGCGGAAGGTATTGAGTGTAAAGAGTTGCTGGATTTGGTTCATGTGTCTGAACAAGTGGGTAAGCATTCTTTGCAATGTGGTTTTGATGCTGTACAGGCCTCCTCGAGGGTGGCTGCTACTAGTTCTGTTCTTCGCAGGCATGCCTGGTTGAAGGATCAGAATTTAGCTGAGCATGTTAAGACAAGGATTTTGGATGCTCCTTTACAGTCTGATGTGTTGTTTGGATCGCCTGTGGAAGCAGTTTTAAAGAAAATGGAGGACAAAGCTAAGTCTATGCAAACTGTTAAAGATTTTTTGCAGGTGCAGCCACCGAAGTTTAGTAGAAATTGGCCTGCTAAGGGGTGGACATATCCTGCTTATGATTCCCAGTCTAGGGGTAGGTCTAGCCGTGGTAGGGGCAGGGCTCAAGGTTCTTTTAGGCCTAGAACAGGGAGTTCACCTGCTCAGACTTCTGGTGAGGGCAGGGGTCAGTCCTTTCGTAAACAGACCCAATGACCTGTCTTTTCAGCTGCCAGTAGATTCCCGTCTGGCAGCTCCTTTGGGAGGAAGACTGTCTCTTTTCAAAGAAAATTGGGATTTAATTACTCAAGACAAATGGGTGTTGGATATCATTCACCACGGTTACAGATTTTATTTCCATACAATGCCCCCTTTCCAAGGCATGCCAGACGTTCCTCCTCCACAAAGAAAAGAGGGCTCACAAGCAAGTTTCTCAGTTACTCCAGATAGGGGCCATTCAGCCAGTCCCTGTATCAGAAAGGGGCCTAGGATTTTATTCTCGCCTGTTCCTAGTACCAAAGAAGGGGAACACGTGGAGACCAATTTTGGATTTATCTCTCCTCAACACTTTTCTGGACATTCCCAAGTTCAAGATGTTGACGTTACAACAGCTTTTACCTCTGCTGGGCAAAGATCACTGGATGGTAACTTTAGATCTCAAGGAAGCTTACCTTCATGTGCCTATAAGGCTAAGTTGCAGGAGGTATCTGCGGTTTCGAGCTGGAAATTCTCATTATCAGTTCTCTGCATTGCCCTTTGGCTTATCTACTGCCCAGAGTATTCACAAAGGTTCTGGCTCCAGTGATAGCTTACTTCAGGCTTCAAGGAATTCAAATCTATCCTTACTTGGACGACTGCCTGATTCTGGCTCAAGAAAAGGAAGACCTTCTACAGCATCTGGAACATGTTATAGCAGTGCTAAGATGCCTAGGGTATTCTGTGAGCGAAATAAAGTCCAGTCTAGTACCCTCTCAAGACATGTGCTTTCTGGGTGTGAGACTGAATACAGCAGCCCAGATGGCCTTTTAACCCCGGACAAACAAAAGAGTCTATCACTTTACTTCCATCAACTATCTCATCAGTCCGTGCTGACTGCAAGGACAGTCCTTCAAGCATTAGGGTTCATGGCATCTTGTATTCTGGTGCTTCCCAATGCCAAACTGCATATGAGGAAGCTACAATGGTATCTCAAAATGTCTGGACACAGCACTGCCAGGATTTGGACACTGTCATTCAAATAATACCTTGCCTTCAAAAAGAATTTTGTGGTGGGCTCAGGAATGTCACCTAAACAAGGGACTCTCTGTGACCCGGCCAGAGGCGAGTCAGATTTTAACGACAGATGCCTCGGACATTGCTTGGGAGCTCATCTAAATGGAAAGTGGATACAAGACAAGTGGCCTGCCAGACTACAGCATCTACATATCAACATGAAGGAGATGTTAGCAGTCCAGTTTGCATTAATGGCTTTCAAGGAGTTACTTCTTCCAGGGCAGGTGTTGATTCTAACAGACAACACAACTGTCATGTGGTACATCAACAAGCAAGGGGAACACATTCTTATCCTCTATGCAGGCAAGCAATGATTTTATGGGAGACTGCTAAGCTTGCAACTAACTCTTCAGGCAAGGTTTCTGCCGGGAGCACAGAACTCCTTAGCAGATGTGTTAAGCAGACAAATCATGGATCCCCACAGTGGAAACTGGATCTTCATGTATTTCAAAATTGACAGTGTCATGGGGAACTCCAGACATAGATCTGTTCGCTTCTCCACTAAACCACCAGCTGCCACAGTATTGCACAAAGGGGTTTCATCACACAGCTTGGAAAGTGGATGCTCTGTCTTTCAGTTGGAAAAACCTTCATGTGTATGCCTTTCCTCCTCTGCCTCTTCTTCCAAAGGTACTATTAAAGGTCAGACAAGACAGGCCAAGGATGATTTTGATAGCTCCAGATTGGCCTCGGCAACACTGGTACCCACTACTACGGAGTCTGGTAAGGAAGCCTCCATGGCCTTTACCTCTGATTCCTCATCTGTTATCTCAGAAGGATGGTCATCTGCTCAATGTCAAGCTTCACTCTCTTCATCTAACAGCCTGGCATATTCTGTGTTGAAACACAGCAGGTCTCAACTTCCTCAACAAGTTTTAAATGTGATTATGGAAGCTAGAAGACCTAGTACAAGGAAAGTGTACAGAAAAATGGAAGAGATTTTTATTTTGGAGTACAGCAAAGAATTTGCAGGTTTCTGAGCCAAATTTGAGTGTGGCTCTTCAATACCTTACTGAGTTATTGGACAAAGGTTTGTCCTTCTCTTCCATTAAGATTCATGCTGCAGCAATTTCAGCTCACTATGACTGTGACCCACCATTGTTTTCGCATCCTTTGTTCAAGCAGTTTCTTAGAGGGGCAAAGAATATAAGACCCCCGTAGAGCTCCTACTCCTGCTTGGGATCTCAATTTTGTGTTGGAAAAACTTACTCTACAACCTTTTGAGCCTGCGGCTACTGCTGAATTGAAATACTTGTCATGGAAGACTGCTTTTCTGTTGGCTATTACTTCTGCAAGAAGGGTGTCTGAGTTGCAGGCCCTTATGGCAGTAGAGCCATTTTGATTTTCCATAAGGATAGGGTATCATTACGTACTAATCCTTCCTTTATGCCTAAGGTGGTTTCTAGTGTGGCTTTAAACCAAACTATTCATTTGCCTACTTTTATGCAGACCCCCAAAATAAAGGGGAAAAGATTTTGCACACTTTAGATGTACACAGGCAATTGCGTTATTATTTAAGCAGGACTAAGGATTTTAGGCAGTCTCAGCAGTTGTTTGTTTCTTTTGCTTTGAGTTCACAGGGCAAGCCTGTGTCAAAACAAACTATTTCTAGGTGGATTGGCTTTTGCATTGCATTTTGTTATTCCCATCATGGCAAGGAGATTCCAGCTGGGATTAGGCCTCATTCCACTAGGGCTACTGCCACTTCAACAGCATTTCTAAGGGGGGTGGCAACTAAGGAAATTTTGGAAGCAGCTACTTGGAGTTCAGTGCATACTTTCTCTAAGCATTATCACCTTCCTATCTACTCTAAGTCTAGGGCTGGTTTTGCCACAGCTGTTTTGCAAGGCATGTTGTCAGCTCCTGCTTCTTTATGATTTGCCAGCCTCCCTTACCTCTGCTTTGGGATTCTACCCAATAGTAAGGACTGCAGCAATGGGGAACGAAGAACATAGTACAGTTTTGTACCTACCATAAATGTAGATGTTCGAGGATCCCATTGCTGCAGTCCAATTTCCCCTCCCTCCTTCCCCTCTGTTTTTAGGGGTGGTTGTGTAGGTGAGGTTACATGCTTATATTTTTTGTATATATTCTTGTATATATTGTACCTATTTTTGGTGCAGGTATTTTGGGCCTTGTCTTTTTAGGGTCTTCTGACATCTGGGGCAAGAAAAGACTGAGGATATGACGTCGGTCATGCGCATTAGTACCCTGACGTACTGACGTCAGTCTAATGCGCCTTGACCGACGTCAGCCTTATACTCTGGTATTCGGGCCGACTGGATGCGGACTATACCCAATAGTAAGGACTGCAGCAATGGGATCCTCGAACATCTACATTTATGGTAGGTACAAAACTGTACTTTGCGTGAGAAGGGTAACCATCTAAAATAGTCCACTTTCTTCAGAGAAAATTGCAGGAGCCATGCAGGATATGTGAACAGACTTCCTGGGTAGTTAATTCTAAGGCTGTAATGGTGGTGAATTGTGCATTCTTCATTTTTACCACGAAGGGACCTTCAGTTGTGTTCTGATATTATTCTTGTACTATTTCATTCCATTCCTCAGAACTGCCTCCATCCTGACTTTCTTTATGGAATTTGGTTTCCAGATCTTTTTTAAAACTCCTAGTTAGTGTCTCAAGTGTATTTTCATGCTTTTAATGATTTGATGTTTACTTAAATCAGATGTCCTAAACATGAGAATGCACTAACTCGATATAGTGTAGTCCACAAATGAGCAACTGTTACAGCAAAGCCATTTTTATTGCAACTAATTGATCTGAGTGAAGTTTCCAAACTTCATTGTTTTATTTAATGGTGTGGATACATCTACACACCTCCAGTTAGATTTTGCTTGAAAGCTTAGAGAAAGCTTCACTTTAGAGTCAAAAACTCTTCATTCAACTAATGCCATTTAAATAGGGTATGGATAAACAGTTTTCACCCTGAGAACTGTATGCTGATTTGAACGTTACCCAGTATGTAGGTTTCCAGACATATAGAAAATTGTAGATGTTCTTCATCTCACATTGCTGCAGTCATAACCTATGGGTAGTCCGCTGTCCTCGGTCGGCCTGAATACCAAAGTATTAGGCTGGCATCTGTCATGGGCGCTCAGATCTGACGTCAGAGCGTCATGGTATTAAAGCGCATGACCGACGTCATATCCTCAGTCTTTTTTGCCGCATGGTCCGAAGCAGAAGCAGCGTTTGCAAGTGCCGTTCGGCGTTCTGAAATTTTCGTATTCTGAGTTTCAGACCGAAACCAAGTTGGGCTAAGTACCCCGTTGGGGAATATTTTTGTTTTTTCTTGCCTCAGTTAATTCCGGATGTCAGAAAAAGTGAATAATTGTATTTCTTGTGGGAAACAGATACCGCATAGGGATTACCACTCTCTCTGTATTCCTTGTTTGGGGCCTGAGTACAACGTAGTCGGGTGTCGCTTCTGTGCTAGATTTAATAAGCGCTCCATTAAACGTAGGTTAGATTGCGCTAGGCTTGTCTTCGGTAAGCGGTGTAATTACAATATGCCGTCGGATCCTCCGACGCCCGCTACCGCTAAGAAGCGCAAGGAAAAGTCGTTAAGGTCCAAGCAGGATGTGTCGTCCGTTCCGGACGCCGGTTCTTTAGAAACTACGGTGGAATCTGTAGATCCAGCCGAGGTTTCAGTTGAGTCTCAGGGGGAGCCGTTAATTTTGCAAGATGTGGCCTCTCAGGAGTCGGGTCAGGCTGAGGGGGCCTCTCAGGTTGCTGTACTCCCCTCTTTGCCTAAGGTGGTTAGGCCTTCTTCTGTCTCTAGGGTACCTTCCAAGGTCAGGCCTGGTTTGCCTTCCTCAGGTGTCAGTCCTAGTTCTGCAGGTTCTGTGCCTAAAAAACACATGCTTAAAATGGCAGAAGATTTGATTTCCTTAATCAGGGGTTCTATGCCCCCTCCAGGTAAGAGGCCTAGGGTGGAGCCAGAGGTGGAAAGTTTGGAACAGGCTTCAGATTACTCAGAATCTTCGGCTGAAGGCATTCAGGATTTTCCTCCTTATTCTGATTCAGACGCAGAGGATTCCAGTCCTTCTGCTTCCCCTCCAGAGGATTTTTCTTTTTCAGAAACCCTGCATTCTATGAGGGAGCATTTTAAATGGGAAGGTCAGGATTTCTCAGATTCCCGAAAGAGGCTTAGGGAATTTTTGTTTTTACCACAACATCGGCCTTTGGCTATACCTCCTGTTTTGGATGTTGTTCAGGATGTTTTCTCTGAGGCCTCTCTTAATCCAGACTCTTTGCCTCCTGCGCCTGTTAAGCCAGATAGGTATTACAAAGTGCCAGAGGCTCATAAATATCTGTATAAGAGCCCAAGGGCTGACCCAGAAACTATTAGCCAGGGACCTAAGGGGGTCAGGGCTTCTGTTGTAAAGAATCCAGTTCCTATGGATAAAGATTCTAGAGCTTTGGATAGGTGGGGTAAAAAAGTGTATACCTCTTCCACTCTAGCAACGAGGGCTTTGAATTGCCAGTTTCATATGGTGAAGTACCAGAATTTTCTCCTTACTCAATTAAAGTCTAAGGTAGATGCTTTGGCAGAGGGCATAGAGTGTAAGGAATTACAGGATTTGGTTCATGCTTCTGATCAGGTGGGTAAGCATTCTTTGCAGTGTGGTTTCGATGCTTTACAGGCTTCTTCCAGGGTGGCTGCCACTGGATCAGTTATTTGCAGGCACGCCTGGCTTAAGGATCAGAACTTGTCAGAGCATGTTAAAGCTAGAATTTTGGATGCTCCTTTGCAGTCTGAAGTTTTGTTTGGTACTCCTGTAGAGTCTGTCTTAAAGAAAATGGAAGACAAGGCTAAATCTATGCAGACTGTTAAAGATTTTTTGCAGGTGCAGTCCCCTAAGTTTAGCAGAAATTGGCCTACTAAGGGATGGGCTTATCCTTCTTCTGATTTACAGTCTAGGGATAGATCTAGACGTGGTAGGAGCAGAGCTCAGGGTACTTTCAGGCCTAGAACGTGGAGTTCCCCTGCACAATCTACAGGTGAGGGCAGGGGCCAGTCCTTTCGTAAACAGGCCCAATGACCTGCATCTTCAGCTGCCAGATCCTTCCTGTCTGGCAGCTCCTTTGGGGGGAAAGTTGGCACTCTTCAAGCAAAACTGGCTTTTAGTCACCCAGGACAAATGGGTGTTGGACATTATAGACCGAGGCTACAAGTTTTATTTCCACACATTGCCTCCTTTCAAAGGCATGCCAGACGTTCCTCCTCAGCAAAGGGTAGAGGCTCACAAACAGATTTCTTTGCTTCTTCAAATGGGGGCTATACAGCAGGTCCCTCCGTCAGAAGTGGGCCTGGGATTTTATTCTCGCCTGTTTCTCGTACCAAAGAAAGGAAACACTTGGAGGCCAATTTTGGATTTATCTATCCTCAACACATACCTGGACATTCCAAAATTCAAAATGTTGACGTTGCACCAACTTCTGCCTCTGTTGGGCAAAGATCACTGGATGGTAACTCTGGATCTCAAAGAGGCTTATCTTCATGTTCCTATCAGGCCCAGTTGCAGGAGGTTCCTGCGTTTTCGGGCTGGGACTTTACATTATCAGTTCTCTGCATTGCCCTTTGGCTTATCTACTGCGCCCAGGGTATTTACAAAGGTTCTGGCTCCAGTAATAGCCTTCTTAAGGTTAAGAGGAATACAAATTTACCCTTATTTGGACGATTGCCTGATTCTTGCTCAAGACAAAAACAAGCTACTTCACCATCTACAGTATGTTATGGCAGTGTTAAGGTGCCTAGGGTATTCTGTGAACGAAACAAAGTCCAGTCTAGTACCCTCTCAGGAAATGTGCTTTCTGGGTGTGAGACTGAGTACAGCTTCCCAGATGGCCTTTTGACCCTGGACAAACAGAGAAACCTTACACTTTACTTCCAACAATTGTCTCTACGGTCCAGGCTGACTGCAAGGACAGTCCTTCAAGCCTTTGGGGTTCATGGCATCTTGTATTCTGGTGCTTCCCAATGCCAGACTGCATATGAGGAAGCTACAATGGTATCTCAAAAATGTATGGACAACACTGCCACGATCTGGACACTGTCATTCAGATAATACCTTGCATTCAAAAGGAATTTTTGTGGTGGGCTCAGGAATGTCACCTAAACAAGGGACTCTCTGTGACCCGACCAGAGGCGAGTCAGATCTTAACGACAGATGCCTCGGACAAGGCTTGGGGAGCTCACCTCAATGGAAAATGGGTTCAAGACACGTGGCCTGCCAGACTTCAACATTTACATATCAACTTGAAGGAGATGTTAGCAGTCCAATTTGCATTGATGGCTTTCAAGGATCTACTTCACCCAGGACAAGTGTTGATTCAAACAGACAACACAACTGTCATGAGGTACATCAACAAGCAAGGGGGAACCCATTCGTACCCTCTTTGCAGGCAAGCTATGATTTTGTGGGAGACTGCTCTCAGTTTGCACCTCACTCTTCAGGCAAGGTTTCTGCCAGGAGCACAGAACTCCTTAGCAGATATTTTGAGCAGACAGATGGTGGATCCCCACGAGTGGAAATTGGATCCTCATGTATTTCGACAGTTGATAGTGATATGGGGGACTCCAGACATAGATCTGTTCGCTTCTCCACTAAATTTCCAGTTGCCAAAGTTTTGCACAAAGATGTTTCATCCAACAGCTTGGAAAGTGGATGCTCTATCATTCAGTTGGAGCAATCTTCACGTCTATGCCTTTCCTCCTCTGCCTCTCCTTCCCAAGGTGCTCTTGAAGGTCAGACAAGACAAGCCCTCCACGATTCTAATAGCTCCAGATTGGCCTCGACAGCACTGGTACCCTCTGCTGAGGAGTTTAGTACGGGAACCTCCTTGGCCTTTGCCTTCAATTCCACACCTTTTGTCTCAGGCAGGCAATCATTTCCTCAATGTCAGGATTCAGTCCCTGCATCTAACAGCCTGGCATATTCTGTTCTAGAACCTGGAGGGTCGCAGCTTCCTCAACAAGTTTTGAATGTTATTTTGGAGGCCAGAAGGCCTAGTACAAGGAAAGTTTATGCTGATAAATGGAGGAGATTTTTTATTTGGAGCAAAGCAAAGAGCTTTGATGTTTCCAGGCCTGATTTGAGTGTTTCTCTTCAATATCTTACGGAATTATTAGACAAGGGTTTGTCTCTCTCCTCTGTGAAAGTTCATGCTGCAGCCATTTCTGCTCACTATGACTGTGACCCACCATTATTCTCTCATCCTTTGTTTAAGCAATTCCTTAGAGGGCAAAGAACATAAGACCCCAGTAGAGCTCCTACTCCTTCCTGGGATCTCAATTTTGTGTTGGAAAAGCTTACTTTACCTCCTTTTGAACCTGCAGCTACGTCTGAGTTAAAGTTTTTGTCTTGGAAGACTGCTTTTTTGTTGGCCATTACATCTGCTAGAAGGGTTTCTGAATTACAAGCTCTAATGGCAGTTGAACCCTTCCTGATTTTTCATAAGGATAGGGTATCTCTGCACTAACCCTACTTTTATGCCTAAAGTGGTTTCAAATGTGGCCTTGAACCAATCTATTCATTTGCCTACTTTTTATGCTGATCCCCAAAATAAAGGGGAGAAAATTTTGCACACTTTGGATATTCACAGGCAGTTGCGTTATTATTTGAGCAGGACTAAAGGGTTCAGACAGTCTCAACAGTTATTTGTTTCTTTTGCTTTGACCTCACAGGGAAACCTGTTACAAAACAAACTATTTCTAAGTGGATTGGCCATTGTATTACTTTTTGTTATTCTAATCATGGTAAGGAGATTCCGGCTGGAATCAGACCTCATTCCACTAGGGCTACTGCCACTTCTACTGCCTTTTAAGGGTGTAGCTACTAAAGATATTTTGGAAGCAGCTACTTGGAGTTCAGTGCACACTTTTTCTAAACATTACCATCTCCCTCTTTATTCCAAATCTAGGGCTGGATTTGCCACTGCAGTCTTACAGGGCATGTTAGCAGCTCCCAATGCTTTATGATTTTGCCAGCCTCCCTTTACCTTTGCTTTGGGATTCTACCCACAGGTTATGACTGCAGCAATGTGAGATGAAGAACATAGTACAGTTTTGTACCTACCATAAATGTAGATGTTCGAAGATCCACATTGCTGCAGTCCAATTTACCCTCCCTCCTTCCCCTCTGTAGTTTGGAGTGGTTGTATGGTTTGGGTGGTAGAGGTGGTTTGTACATAGGTTTTTCCATTTTTGGCTGTGGCCTTTCTTTTTATGGCCTTCTGACATCTGGGGCAAGAAAAGACTGAGGATATGACGTCGGTCATGCGCTTTAATACCATGACGCTCTGACGTCAGATCTGAGCGCCCATGACCGACGCCAGCCTAATACTTTGGTATTCGGGCCGACCGATGACAGCGGACTACCCACAGGTTATGACTGCAGCAATGTGGATCTTCGAACATCTACATTTATGGTAGGTACAAAACTGTACTATATTGATAGCAGATGAAGACCATTTGACTCATGTAATGAATAAGCTGCAGATGGTACATGGGAAAACTGACGATTGTTCTTGTATCATAAGAATTACCCTAAGTCATTTGCATACATTTTTGAAATCTGTTACCTTTTCTCCTCATGAAGACTATAACAGTCATCTTTACTTCATATGTGTTTTGGTGCCATTAATTTCTACCAAGGTAGTTTTTGTTTCATTTGTTTAGTGCTGCAAAAGTAACGCCTAGTGTATAGTAACAGCTTTGTTGTCCTAGAGATGTATTAGTGCTGATGTTGTACTGCTGCATAATGTGCTGCACTTTCTGTTAACAGGTCTGGGTACTGGGGCCCCAGTCATTGAATCGCCATATGGTGACCATGTACCAGCTGAAGATGCTCCTGAATCCATTAGCCGTGCTGTTGCCAGCCTTCCACCAGAACAAATGTTTGAACTAATGAAGCAGATGAAGGTAAATTTTCAAAGTATAGGAGCAGAAGAATTTGCCCTGTCTTGGAGAATCACAGAAAACACCTTTGTAACCTTTGGTCTTTGTGTGACATAAAGCAAAATTTCAATAAAGTGTATATTTGGAAAGGGATAAACACTGGTTTTGTATTTTGACAGTGTGCCTTAACATGGAGTTGTGATGCAGTGATGTTCTTCATGTTTCACTGTTGCAGTCATCACATTTGGGTTATCCCCTGCCAAGGTAGCCCTCTGCCGGCCCGAATACCAGAGGCTTAGTATTTCTGCATCGGTTGCTGTCGCTTCAGGACTGACATCAGGTCATCATTAGTATAAAGTAAGGCAGCCGATGCCATTACATCAGTCTTTCTTGCTGCGGAGCCCAAAGCAGAAGCAGTTTGCACGAGTGCCAGTTGGCTGCTACTTGAGTTTCATCTTCCGAATTGAAGCTGAAGTCTTCTAAAGCGAAGTACCCCATTGGGGATCCTTTTTTCTTGCACTAACCAATGTCAGAAAAAGTTAACAATTGTCATGCCTGTGGAAAGCAAATACCATACTGAGACTTTCATTCTTACTGCGTCACTTGCTTAGGCCCGGACCACGACGTCCCCCGCTGTCGTTTCTGTGCTTTGTTCAACACCAGAACTGTACATGGCCGGGCCCTTATTGTAGCTAGATATTTTCGCTTACAGTCCTCAAATTCCGATATGGCTTCGATAACCCATCCGACAGCAGATCTTCCGAAAAAAATGTAAAGATAAAGACAGAGACAAACCGCAGGGGTTCATACCTACCGACAACGCTTCCGTTAAGCTAGTCATCAGTCCTCCGGTCCTCGGTAAGGTGCTTTTGCAGCCCCTGATGCCCACTTCTGTGGATTCGCAGGCCGCTACTGAGACCCTTTCAGAGTCTGATATGCCGCAAGACTCTTCGACTAAGGATCCTGTGGTTGTCTCTCCCTTGGATGGGTCCTGAGCCGCTGAGCAGGCACCGGCTTCCTTGGAAGTTTTTCGCACTACTGATTCTCGACATAGACAGACGACTTCTTTCACATCTACCGTTCTTTTGAAAACTACTGAGTTTCTTAGGCCCAGGGTATGAACTACACCCAAGAAACTGACTACCCAATCTCAGGCACCTGCTTCCTTGCCTGAGTCTCAAATGCTTAAAATGGCGGGAGACCTTATCATGCTGATCAGGGGAAGCCAAGCTACCCCTTCCAAAAGAAAAAGAAATCTGTACCCTGTAGTTTTGTCTGAACAGGAGTCTGAATCTGATGCATCTGAATATGAAAACATGCAACCCCTCTCTGCTTATAAGGATTCTGATGCAGAGGATTCCATTCCTTCGGCCTCTCCCCTAGAGGACTTTTCCTTTGGGGAAACCCTTCATACCTTAAGGGAGCATTTCCAATGGGAAAGGCAGGACTACCCTCAGTCTAAAAAGAGACTGGGGAAATTCTTCGATCTTCCACAGCACAGACCCCTGGCCATTCCCCCAGTCCTGGATGTTGTGGAGGATGTTTTCCTGGAATCCAGTTTGACTCCTGACACCCTCCCTCTTGCACCAAGTAAACCAGACTGGTATTAAAGAGACCCTGACTCTCACAAATTTCTTTTTAAGAGTCCTACTGCTGACCCTGAGGTAATTTCTCAAGGGCCTAAAGAAATTAAAGCAACCTCTGCTAAGAATCCCCACTCCCTCAGATAGGAATTCCCGAGCACTAGACAGATGGGGTAAAAAAAGTATACACCCCTGCTACTCTTGCTATCAGAGCAGTAAATTGCCAGTTCCATATGCTAAAATTTCAGCAACATACCCTGGAACTCTTCAAACAAAAATGTCTTCCTTTCCTGCTTGTGCAGAATCTAAAGAGTTACAAGAGTTAAAGCATTCTGCCAGTCAAGTAACTAAACACACCTTGCACTGTGGTTTTGATGCTCTAGAAGCTTCTTGCAGGGCAGCAGTCATTAGTTCTGTACTTAGAAGACATGCATGGCTTAAGGAACAGCCCTTACCAGACCATGTTAAATCTAAATTGTTGGTTGCCCCCTTGCACAAAGACAACTTGTTTGGCACTAAGGCTGAAGAGGTCTTAAAAAAATGGAAGAAAAAGCAAAATCTGTGCAGACAGTTAAGGACTTCTTACAGGTCCAGCCACCTAAGTTCAGCAGGCAATGTCCCTCCAAGCACTGGTCCTTTCCTGCTCCCACCAGGTCAGCACAGCCCGGAACCCGTGGAAGAAGACCCCCCCCCCCCCGACAGCAGCCACAGGAAATGCAGAGATCTAAATGGTGGACTTCCTCCACTTCCAAAACAGGGAGATGTTCATCGTGTTTCACTGTTGCAGTCATTACACTTGGGTTATCCTGCTGGCAGGCGACCCGTAGTTGGTCTGAGTTCCAACGTCTTGGTCCGGCGTCGGTTGCTGTCGCCTCTTCCCTGACGTCAGTGCGCCTGGGGTATAAAAGTTGCAACCGATGCCATTTTCTTCAGTCTTTCTTGCCGCGCGGTACCCGAAGCAAAAGCAGTTAGCAAGTGCCGGTCGGCCGACTCCTGAGATTTTCAAAATTGAATTTCAGAACTGAAGTTTTCAATAAAGCTAAGTACCCCGTTGGGGAAACTTTTTCTTGCTCCAGACCGATGTCAGTAAAAGTTAATAATTGTATTTCTTGTGGGAAGCAAATACCTCATAAGGACTTTCACTCTTACTGCATTCCTTGCCTAAGCCCTGACCACGACGTTACTAGTTGTCAGTTTTGTGCTAGATTCAATAAACGCACTATTAAACGTCGGTTTGATTTTGCTTTCTGGACACAGATTTAATTACATAATGACGTCGGAACAACCGACAACCGGAATGTATAAAAAACGCAAGGACAAAGGAAAAGACAGGCATCCGAGGTCCAAAACCGATGACGAAGCCTCTTCTAGGCCAATCACCGGTTCGCCGGTTCTCAGTGAGGCACTTTCGCAGCCCCTGACACACACTATCTTAGAGCCACAAGCCATAACAGAAAGCCACGTGGAGACACCGAGGCCTGTGGAAACTCAAGGTATTAGGCCTACGGAAAATATACCCTCAGATGGGTCCGGAGCCGCTGAGCAGGCACCGGCTTCTGAGGGTGTTTTCAGACCTTCACAGCTTACAATTAAAGCTACTACAGCAGCAAAGGCAAAGTCAAAAACACCATTAAAGACAAGGAAACACGTGCATCATTCTCCAGAACAGGCATCCATGCCAAAGAAACAGATGCTTAAAATGGCCGAATACCTTATAACTTTAATCAGGGGCTCCCATCCCGCTCCTGACAAATGGTCTAGGCAAGACACTGATTATGATTCCTCTGATCAGGTTTCCATTTCTTTTGATTCTTCTTCTGACCAGGGCTATTCTCTCCCTCCCTATGAGGACTCTGATGCTGAAGAGTCCATTCCTTCAGCCTCACCGCCTGAGGATTACTCTTTTGGGGAAACCATGCACACCATGAGGGAGCATTTCCATTGGAAAGCCAGGATTACTCAGAATCCAAGAAAAGGCTCAGAGATTTCCTTCTATTTTCTCAGCACAGGCCCCTAGCTAATCCCCACTGTGCTTGATATTGTAGATGATGTTTTTTCTGAATCCAGTCTGTCTCCAGATTTATTTACCCCCTGCACCAGTAAAGCCAGACAGGTACTACAGGCTCCCTGACTCTCATAATTCCTTTACAAAAACCCCGCTGTAGACCCAGAAACTATTTCTCAGGGTCCTAAAGGGGTTAAAGCTTCCACGGCCAAAAATCCTGTTCCCTCAAATAGGGATTCCAGAGCTCTGGACAGATGGGGGAAAAAAGTTTGCACTTCTGCTACTTTAGCTGTAAGAGCTTTAGTTTCACATGCTTAAATATCAACAGTATCTCATGTCATTGTTAAAGCAGAAAATGGTTACAAATATAGAAGATCCTGACAGTAAAGAAATGCAGGATCTGAGGTAGTTAACTTCATTTGCTCAGCAGCCTGTGGGTATCTGATCCGAGCCGGCAGCTTTCCAAGCTCCACCCCCTACCCATAATGCCCTGCCATCTCCCTCTAACCCTCAGATCTCATTTGCCCCAGCTTCCATAAGCTTCTCTGAACGAGCTCCGAGCGTAGTACTGTTGAGTGTAGCATTTAAATCTTGAATTTCTGTCAAACTTTCTCTAACTTTGTGTGTGTGAACTTCCTCTTATCTTTCTAGCCTTTTTTGTGTAGTTCTTTTAACTTTTTGGTTAAGTTAGATTTATTCCCCTCCCCCCTCTGCGTGTGTGAAGGTGTGTGCTTGTGGACCTATTTTTCTTTTTTCCTTTTCTATAATGGCTGAAGGCCCTAAAGCCATTTTCTCTAAATGTACCGTGTGTGGCCATAAGCTGTCCCCAGCAGATGGCCACACTCTGTGTCGTGTGCCTGGGGGTTGATCACCTCTCCTTGGGCTGCAATATTTGTGCAGCCTTCAACCCCAAGGCTTTGAAAGATAGGAGGTCGAAGCTTATTCTGGCGGGCATTTTGCCCCCGGACTCTGCTTCGTCCTCCTCGGTGGCGCCAGCCGCGTCTGCCCCACCTGCTGCTCCTGATCCTCTGGCCGAGACTCAACCTCGCTCGCTGGCCCAGGAGGAAAGGGAAGGCAGAAAGAAGGATAAAAAGGATAGGGAGAGAGAGGAGGAAAAGCATCGCAGTCACAAGAGATGGTCCGACTCGACCCCTTCCGCACCGCCGTCTAAACAGCTTGCCTCTCCCCTTAAGGTCTCCGGGCTTTCCCCCTCCCGGCTCCGTTCTCCATGTTTCTCCCCGTAGCCGGAGGAGGAGACCCGGTCACCCTCGAGGTCATCCAGGCGGCCTTCCCGGCTGGCTTCCTTGGCCTCATCTAGATCCACCAGAAGTTTATCAGATGCAGATATGGACCGGATGATGCGTCAATTTCTCCAAGCCTAGATGGCAGTGCTCTTGCCCCCCCCCCCCCCCGCTGGGGGGGGGGGCTCAACACCTTTTTTCGCCCCCCATTGCTTCTTCTCCGACCCGCTTTCGGGGTTTGGAGCTGTCGGATCCGACTAGCTTCGGAGTCGGGCTAGGGTCGGCGCCGACAGTGTTTCCTACTTCGGCGCCGACTGTACCCTCGAGTTTGTCAGATCCGTTTTCGGATCAGAGCTCATGGGGCAGTGAGCTGAGCGTCGGATCCGGAGGGGGTTAGCGGGCCTTTGGCTCCATTAAGGTCAGGGCACACTACCCTTTCGGATCCGGTCGGGTCACCTTCGGCGCCGATCCGCACGTCAGATCCGAGGGGAATGCTTTCGGATCCAAGGGAAAAGCAGTTCCCCCTCGGCATTCGACTTCGTGGAGAGGGTCCTTTCGAGGGATTTGAGGCCCCAGGCTGTTGCTACGGATCCACCCGCCATTCCCACTCAGACGAGTCTTTCTTCCATCATCCGGCCCCAGGGGCAGCCTGCGCCTATGTCCCATATTGTTCCCGTAGAGGAACAGGACATTGTTGGTCAGGCCTCTTTGGACAGCCCCCCCGAGGAGGTCCCTCACAAACGGAAGTGCAAGAGGAGGCTCTTGGACTCGCCCGAGTCCCTCACGGAGGACACAGACTTAGAGAAAGGGGAAGGTTCCCCAAGGTCACCCCCCCGAAGACATCTCCTTCAGAGACATTATGGAAATGTTACGCATTAAAGGGGGGTGGTCTGCCCAAAAACCTTCCTCGGATGAGTCTGTGTTTCTGGAGGCATTTGACGCAGGCCCATCTACCTCTTAGGTGTCCCCTCCTGCCGACCCCCTGGTAGACCTCATAACTACCAGGGCATGAAAGGAGCCAGACACTGTCGAGCCAATACCCAAGAAGACCGGACAGGATCCCCAGCCCTTCCATGGACAGGACAGTTTGGAGCAAGGGTGCTCCAGTGGATGCCATGGTGGTGGTGGCAGCTGCCACTAAAAAGGAATTAGCACAGGAGAGTTCCTCGGTGCATCCTCCAGACAAGGAGTCTCGGATGATGGACCATTTGGGAAAGCGGATGTTCTCTTCACTGACCTTCTCTGTAAGGTCACTGAATTATATGGCACATGATTCGGCTCCAGCGGGACCTGATTAGAGTACGCTGGGTCACCCCCAGAGTCCATGTTGGCTGAGGACAAGCAGACCTTCTCGGCTCGAATGGCCACTCTCAAGTCAATCACCAACACATCTATGTGGCTTCTCTCCCATGCTATGGAGGGAGCGGCTAGAGCTAGTGGAATGGGCGTTGTGTTACGTAGACAGGCCTGGCTCCATCTCTGCAATTTTACGGAACCCTTCAAGGCGTCCTTCACGAACGCCCCTTTTGACGATTCTACGCTCTTCGGCAAAACTGTCCGTGATACGGTCCTCCAGAGCGAGAAAGACGTCTGCCATCGGGATCCGCTTCTCGGCTCCTCAGAGGTCCTACTCCAGGAACCAAAGAGGACAGAAGAAGATGTGGTTCCGGAAAGCTCAACAATCCCGTTTCGCTCCGGATCCCTCTTCAGAGGTAAAGGAGGACAGGGTGGATGCCGGCCCAGGGGCAGAGGGGGTCCGAAGAATTTTGGGTCGAGAGAACCTTTTTCGGATCGACCCGCGCAGCAGCCCTGAGGGGTTGCCCGACTGCTCCTCTCTGGAGGCAGTCGGGGGGGGGGGGCGCTTCTCGGAACACCTAGCAAATTGGGAGTCCATTACGACTGATCGCTGGATGCTCCGAATCATATCCAGAGGCTATTCAATTCCTTTCCTATCTCATCCTCCCCGATCAACAAGACTCCCCGATGTTCCACCCGATCAGAGGGAGGCAGCAGCATCAGAAATTCGAGGGCTGCTAAGAAAAAGAACCATCCAGCGTGCCCCCCACCCCCACCCCCCCACGAACAATCCGGATCAGGCTTTCACTCCAGGTTCTTTTTGGTGCCAAAAAAGATGGGGGACTTGCAACCCATTCTCGACCTGTCAGCACCGAACCTGTCAGTCGCCAAAGAAAAATTCCGGATGGTCACTATTCAATCCATTCTCCCACTTTTGCAGGAGAACGACTGGATGTGCTCGATAAACCTCAAATATGCGTACTACCACATTCTGATGGACAGACGATCCAGAAGGTTCCTCCGCTTTCGGCTGGGAGCCAGCCATTATCAGTTCAGGGTCCTACCCTTCGGTCTCATCACAACCCCCAGGGTGTTCACCAAGGTAATGGCAGTTGTAGGGGCCCACCTGAGGCTTCAGGGAATACAGGTCTTTCTGTACCTGGATGACTGGCTCCTAACCGCTCCCACCAGGCATCAACCCTGCTCAGGCAGGGACTACTTCTTGCACCTAGCCCGCCACCTAGGGATCACGATAAACCACCAGAAATCCTCATTTCAACCTACTCAAATTTTGGAATTCGTAGGGGCCAGGATAGATACTACTCAATCCAGAGTCTTTCTGACAGCGGACAGACTTCGCAGTCTAAGCCTTCACATTCTAGACATCTTACAATCGTCAGCTCCCCCAGCGGAACTATTCCTGAGGGCCCTGGGATCCATGGCAGCGGCCATCAGTCGCCCTTCGCTCGCCTGAAGATGAGAATCATTCAATGGACATTACAAGTTCAATGGTCCATTCTTTTTCACCCCCTGTCTACACCTATTCCCCTCAGCAGGATTTGCAGGGAGTCGCTTCTTTGGTGGCTCCGCTCCAGAGATCTTCGAGAAGGCCCACCCCTTTGTTATACCCCCTCCCCAAGTCACTGTGACCATGGACGCATCTCTCCTCGGGTGGGGGGGGGCATTGCATGGGCAGATCCATCCAAGGCACGTGGACTTTCACAGAGACCTCACTGCATATCAATGTCCTGAAGATGAGGGCGGTGCTTCTAGCGTTGCAGGCTCTCCATCCCCTTCTCCCTCCAGGAACTATTGCACTTCAAACAGACAACATGTCGGTAGTCTGATACATAAACAGGGGGGGAACCAGATCATATCCACTTTGCAGGGAGGCAATGAGAGTATGGGAATGGGCGTTATCCACCAACCGCTTTCTCATAGCAACGCATATCCCGGGTCGGTCAAACATCTTGGCGGACAGGTTAAGTCAAACGATCCTCTCACCTTACGAGTGGTCTCTGAACCCAGCAGTAGCGAAACAAATCTTCCTCCAATGGGGTCAACTTTGCTGCGATCTCTTCACCTCGCCTTCGAACACAAAGTGCAGCGAGTTCTTTGCTCTGATTCCCCCACCAGGGGAAGCCCCCAAAGATGTTCTAGTTCATGCTTGGCCATCCGGTCTTCTGTATGCTTATCCTTCTCTTCCATTGATGACAAAATTCTTGCAGAAAGCTCATCGGTTGGGGAGCAGAGTTATCCTCATAGCCCCATTCTGGCCTCGTCAAACCTGGTTCCCTTACCTGCGGTCTCATCTAGTACATCCTCAATGGATTTTAGATCCCAATCCGGATCTGATCTCTCATCTTTTAGGATTGAAGACCCCCAACCTGGACTACCTCAAGCTCTCAGCTTGGTTGATCCAGTTCTCTTAATGGCTAGGACTCCGGGTATATCTTCCTCAGTTAAGGCCATCCTGGTGGCCGCCCATAAACCGTCTACCAGGAAAATCTACAAGAGTAAATGGAAACTATGTTCATCGTGTTTCACTGTTGCAGTCATGACTGTAGGGTTCTCCCCTGCCAGCAGGCAGTCCTCGGTCAGCCAGAATCCCAAAGTCTGGGTCCGGCGTCGGCTGTTCAACCATGCTCCCTGACGTCAGAGCGCCAGGAGTACAAAGCTGACAGCCGATGCCATCTTCTCCAGTCTTTCTTGCCGTGTGGTGATAGCAGTTCGCATGTGCCGGTCGGCTGACTCCTGACTATGTTTTCTAAAAAACTTCGGTCCGAAGACTTTCTTCTCCAATCAAAGCTAAGTACCCCGTTGGGGAAACTTTTTCTTGCTCCAGTCCGATGTCAGAAAAAGTTAATAATTGTATTTCTTGTGGGAAGCAAATACCTCATAAGGATTTTCATTCTTACTGTAGTCCTTGCTTAGGCCCTGACCACGACGTAGCTAGTTGTCGGTTTTGTGCTAGATTCAATCAACGTACAATTAAACGAAGGTACGATTTTGCTTTTCATTACTTCTGTAGGCGTTTTAACTACAAAATGTCTTCTGATACGGTTCCGGCTACCGGAGTTCACAAACGTTGCAAGGATAAAGACAGGCCTCCGAGGTCCAAATGTGATGATATCGCACAAGCGGAGCCAGCTTCAGGTTCGGCCGTCGTCAGTGAGGCGCTTTTGCAGCCCCTGTCGTCGGCCATTTCAGAACCGATGGCTGAAACGGACTCTCACGAGGAGCCAACTAGGCCTTTGAATATTTCTATTGCAGGACCTTCGGACAATGCTCCTTCAGATGGGTCCGGAGCCGCTGTGCAGGTACAGGCTTCCGAAGGGGTTTTCAGGCCTACTCAGCTTCTAATAAAGGCAAAGACAAAGGCAAAGACTCCTTCTAAATCAAAGACTGCAACACAGGCCTCTTCTGAACTGGCTCCCAAGTCACAGAAACAGTTACTCAAGATGGCGGAGGATTTACTTACTATGATTAGGGGTTCACATCCCCCGCCAGATAAAAGGCCAAGGCAGGAAGTCTATTATGATTCCTCAGATCAGGCTTCTGTTTCTTCAGATGTTCATCGTGCATACAGCTGCAGTCATAACAGATGGGTTCTCCTGCCGTCAGGCGGGTCCTTGGTCGGCCGAATTCCAAAGTCTAGGTTCGGCGTCGGTTGTCGTCGCTTCTTCCCTGACGTCAGTGCGACAG
This sequence comes from Protopterus annectens, assembly GCF_019279795.1. NCBI lineage: Eukaryota > Metazoa > Chordata > Ceratodontiformes > Protopteridae > Protopterus > Protopterus annectens. Next base: position 749,828,836 of record NC_056749.1, read on the forward strand.
GGGTATAAAAGAACCAGCCAACGCCATTTTCTTCAGTCTTTCTTGCCGCGCGGTGCCTGAAGCAGAAGCAGTTCACAAATGCCGGTCGGCCAGCTCCTGAAATTATGAAAATTTTGCAACCGAAGTCTTCTTGAAAGCCAAGTACCCCATTGGGGAAACTTTTCTTGCCTCAGACCGATGTCAGACAAAGTTAATAATTGTATTTCATGTGGGAAGCAAATACCGCATAAGGATTTCCATTCCCTCTGTATTCCTGTCTGTCGCTTTTGTGCTACTTTCAATAAACGCACCATTAAGTGTCGGGCGGAGTTTGCCCAGCATTATTTTGGCCAAAAATTTAACTATATTATGTCGTCGGATACTCAGACTCCAGTTTTGTCTAAAAAACGCAAAGACAAGGACCGACACATGAGGTCCGCGGCCTCTACCGACACCACGCCAAATCCGACTACACGTGGTCCAGTTCTCAGCGAGGCACCTACGCAGCCCCTGACTACCGACGACACTACATTGGCGGTGTCTCCTGTGCCCGAGGTCACAGGCTCCTCGGCCCACACCCCGACTACAGATACCGAAGCCACTCTTGGCGGTGAATCTTAAAATGTGAACAGGTCTACCTCCTCTCAATGTGTTTTCAGACCTTCCTTTTCTTTTTCCATCAAGGCTTACACTAAGTCTAAAGCAGCCATGCATTCTAAGAGACCAGCTACACAAGGCCCATCTCCAGGCCCCATGCCTAAAAAACAGATGCTTAAAATGGCTGAGGATTTGATTACTCTTATCAGGGGTTCACAACCCCCCCCCCCCGGACAAAAGGCCCAGAGTGGAGGAAGAATCCCCCTCCTCTGATCAGGGCTCCATTATTTCAGAGCATTCTGATGAACAGGAACATTCTTACTCCCCTTTTGAAGATTCTGATGCTGAGGAGTCCATCCCCTCTGTCTCCCCCCTCAGAGGATTACTCATTTGGGGAAACTTTGCATACCTTAAGGGAACACTTCCACTGGGAAGGCCAAGATTATTCAGATTCCAAGAAAAGGCTTAGGGAATTTCTCTTGCTACCTCAGCACAGGCCTCTAGCTATACCTCCTGTCTTGGACATACTAGATGATGTGTACTCGGAGGCCTGCCTTAACCCGGATTCTCTACCTCCAGCTCCAGTCAAGCCTGACAGGTACTACCGGGTTCCTGACTCACACCAATTTCTATACAAAAGCCATGCTGCTGACCCAGAAACTATCTCACAGGGCCCCAAGGGAATTAAGGCCCCCACTGCTAAAAATCCATTGCCTTCCGAGAGAGATTCCAGATCCTTAGAAAGGTGGGGAAAAAGGTATATACCTCGCCACCTTAACCATGAGGGCATTAAACTGTCAGTTCCATATGCTAAAGTACCAACAGTTTTTGTTATCACAATTGAAAAGTAAAATGTCACAACCTGAACAACCAGACTTGAAGGAGTTGCAGGATTTGATGCATAGTGCAGAACAAGTGGGTAAACATACCTTACAATGTGGTTTTGATGCTCTAGAGGCCTCATGTAGAGCTGCTGTTACAGGATCAGTCATACGTAGGCATGCCTGGCTCAAGGAACAAACCTTACCAGATCATGTCAAAGCCAAATTACTAGATGCCCCTCTACAAAAGGATGTATTATTTGGTGCTAATGCTGAGGAGATATTAAGGAAAATGGAGGAAAAGGCTAAATCAATGCATACGGTGAAAGACTTTCTACAGGTACAACCCCCATGTTTCAGTAGAAATTGGCCTTCCAAAAATTGGTCCTTTCCAGCCACGGACAGACCCCAAAGAGGTAGATACAGGCGCCCGAGGGGCAGAGGGCAATCCCAAGGATCGTTTAGAGGCAGACAATGGCAAGCTCCTACACAAAGAGGTGGTGAGGATAACTCACAACCATTCAGAAAGCAAGCCCAATGACTTGGCCTTCCAAAAATTGGTCCTTTCCAGCCACGGACAGACCCCAAAGAGGTAGATACAGGCGCCCGAGGGGCAGAGGGCAATCCCAAGGATCGTTTAGAGGCAGACAATGGCAAGCTCCTACACAAAGAGGTGGTGAGGATAACTCACAACCATTCAGAAAGCAAGCCCAATGACTTTCCCCTTTGCATGCCAAGCAAGACTCAAATGGCAGCACCATTAGGCGGAAAACTGGCATTATTTTCAAAAAATTGGCATATTGTCACAAAAGACAAATGGATCCTGGACATTATAAAGAGAGGCTACAGATTCCATTTTCACACCCTTCCAAAAATGAGAGGCATGCCAAACCTGCCACACAATCAAAGGGCAGAGGCACAAAGACTAATTTCAGATCTCGTAGACATGAAAGCTATTCAAGAGGTACCTACGCACGAACAAGGTCAAGTTTTTTATTCCAGACTATTCCTGGTACCAAGGAAGGGAAAAGATTGGAGACCTATTTTGGACCTATCCATCCTAAACACATTTCTACTCGTACCAAAATTCAAGATGCTCACTTTACAGCAGCTTCTTCCCATGCTAGGCAAGGAGTCTTGGCTGGTAACATTGGACCTCAAGGAGGCTTACCTGCATGTCCCAATCAGACAAAATTGCATAAGATACCTCAGATTTCTTGCAGGTTCAACCCATTATCAATTCTCTGCGTTGCCCTTTGGCTTGTCTACTGCACCCAGAGTATTCACGAAATGCCTGGCATCAGTAATTGCCTACTGCAGACTTCAAGGGATACAAATATACCCCTATTTGGACGACTGCCTGATCCAAGCGGACAGCAAGCACATTTTACTGGAACATCTGGCTTATGTAATAATGTTGTTGAATTCTCTGGGATACACAGTCAACAAAAAGAAATCAAGATTAATACCCTCTCGGAAAATAATTTTCCTGGGTGCCAATTTGGACACAAACACCCAGATGGCCTACCTCACGCCAGAGAAGCGGGGGCAACTAACTCAATACTTCAGAACACTAGCAAATTGCACCAGGCTGACTGCAAGGAAAATCCTGCAGGCTCTGGGATTCATGGCATCTTGCATCTTACTAATCCCATGTGCAAAGCTGCATATGAGGAAACTTCAATGGTACCTGAAAAACCTATGGTCTCAACACAGCCACAGCCTGGAAACAATAATACCACTAATTCCATGTCTTCAAAAGGAATTTCTGTGGTGGGCTCAAGCATGCCAAGCAAACACAGGTCTCCCATTCAGCAAGCCTCAAGCAAAGCAAGTCATCACAACAGACGCCTCGGACTATGCCTGGGGGGCGCACATGACAGATCGGTGCATTCAGGGCAAATGGTCCCAAAAAGAAAAGCACCTACACATCAATCAAAAGGAGATGCTAGCAGTAATAAATGCTATTATAGCTTTCAAAGACCTCCTGCAACCAGGTCAACTATTGATAAGGACGGACAACACCACAGTAATGTGGTACATAAACAGGGAGGAACCCATTCTTACCCCCTATGCAGACTGGCCATGTCACTTTGGAACATGGTCATGGACTTACAAATCGAACTACAAGCACAGTACTTGCCAGGCAAGGAAAACACGCTGGCAGACAACCTAAGCAGAAATATGACAGATCCACACGAATGGAAGTTGCATCCTCAAGTTTTTACAGAGATAATTCAAGCATGGGGAAGGCCAGACATAGATGTCCTTCAAGGATGCATCTGCAGTCCTTACAAATGGGTTGTCCTGTCGTCAGGCAGCCCCTTGGTCGGCCGGATTCCAAAGTCTGTGTCTGGCCTCGGCTGGTGTCGCGCTTCACCCGACGTCATAGCTGCAGTTCTTCGGGTATAAAGGCATCAGCCGACGCCATTTTCCCCAGTCTCTCTTGCCGCGTGGCGCCCGAAGCAGAAGCTGTTCGCAAGTGCCGGTCGGTCAGAACCAGAGATTACTACATACCGAATACTACTTCGAAGACTTCTAAAAAGCTAAGTACCCCGTTGGGGACTCTTTCTTGCCTCAGCCGATGTCAGAAAAAGTGAATAACTGTTTAACTTGTGGGAAACAAATACCTCATAAAGATTCCCACTCTTACTGCTTACCTTGTTTAGGCCCAGACCACGATGTATCAGCTTGTCTAGCCTGTGCTTCTTTTAACCGACGAACGCTTAGACGTCGGTCGGAATTTGCAGAACAGTTTTTCGGCTCTGATTTTGCTTATATCATGCCGTCTGATCCTCGACTTCACAAATAACCAAAAAACGCAGGGAAAAGGACCGACACTCGCGGTCCGCGGTTTCGGCCGAAACCGCGGTTAAGCCAACCACGAGTGTCTCGGTTTCGGCTGAAACCGAGCAAGCGGTTCTTCCCCCAGCCGAAAACATGCCTTCTACCAAGGCCTCTTCTAGCCTGGTGGAATCGGCTTCTGAAATTCAACCTGCAGTTGCGGTTTCTCAGGAATTATCAGATGCTATTCCCTTGGGTATTTCAACCCCTGCACGTGGAGCTGCTAGGCCTCCTGCAGCCATGTCTATTAAGGCCTTTGCCAGGGCTAAAGCAGCTAAAGCTTCAAAAACGGTGCCTGTCAAACCCCCCCCTCACAGGCCCAGCACCAGTTCCCATATGCTTTCTTTGGCTGAGGATCTCATTTCTTTAATTCGTGGATCCCAGCCTCATCCAGACAGGACCTCTCATCCACCTCCAGAGAAGAGGCCTAGAGCAGAGCCCCCAGAGCCAGTATCCACAGATGATTCCTCTGATGACTCAGAACATACAGACCCTCCTGAGGCTCCTTATTCCCCTTACGAAGACTCGGATGCTGAAGAGTCCATTCCTTCAGCCTCTCCACCTGAGGAATTTTCCTTTGGGGAAACCTTGCATGCTATGAGGGAACAATTTCAGTGGCAGGGCCAAGATTTCTCAGACTCCAGAAAAAGGCTTAGAACCTTTCTACATTTGCCACAGCATAGGCCTTTAGCTATACCTCCAGTTCTCTCTGTTGTAGATGATGCATTTAATGATGCTTGCACTGCTCCTGATTCATTACCTCCGGCCCCTGCTAAGCCCGATAGGTTCTACAGGGTCCCGGACACTCATCACCATCTATACAAGGCTCCTTTTGCAGATCCAGAGACTATCTCCCAGGGTCCTAAAGCTGTAGCAACTACATCTACTAAAAAGCCCCTACCCTCTGAAAGGGAATCCAGGTCCTTAGAGAGATGGGGTAAAAAAGTTTACACCTCTGCTACTTTGTCAGCTAGGGCTTTGAACTGCCAATTTCACATGATTCAATATCAAGAGTTTATGCTAGACGAGTTAACTAAAAAGCTGTCCTCTGAAGAATCTTTAGATAAGAAATATGTTCAGGAAATGGTACATAACATACAGCAGGTTAGTAACCATTCTTTAAAATGTGGCTATGATGCACTGGAGGCTTCCTTTAGATCAGCCATGACTGGCACAGTTATCAGGAGACATGCATGGTTGAAAGAGCAGGCATTACCAGACCATGTCAAATCAAAGCTTTTAGATGCACCCATGGACAAAGTCAATTTGTTTTGTTCCCCTGCACAGCAGGTACTAAAAAAGATGGAAGAGAAGGCGAAATCTGTACAAACAGTGAAAGATTTCTTACAGGTTCAACCTCCAAGGTTTAGCAGGAACTGGCCCTCCAAGAATTGGTCCTTTCCGGACTCCTCTAAGGCACAGAGAGGCAGGAATAGGCGTTCAAGAGGCAGAAACCAATCCAGGGGTGCCTACAGGGGACGCCAGTGGCAAGGTAACAACCAGCGAGGCACAGACGCAGCCACCACCACAACAACAACAACACAATCACAGTGACTTGGCTGTGGCACCGCCTACCAGGGAACAACTGGAAGCACCCTTGGGCGGAAAGCTAACCTTATTTTCAAAGAACTGGCATTGCATCACAAGGGAAAAATGGATTTTGCAAACTATAGACAAAGGTTACAGGTTCCATTTCCATACTCTACCAAGAAAGAGAGGAATGCCAAACCTACCACCTACTCAAAGGCCAGAGGCTCTAAAGCAAATATCTCAATTATTAAGAATGAGAGCTGTGGAAAAGGTACCATCTATGGAACAAGGAAAGGGATTTTACTCCAGACTCTTCCTGGTACCAAGAAAAGAGAGCAAATGGAGGCCTATTCTCGACCTGTCCGCTTTAAACACATTCCTCATTGTACCAAAATTCAAAATGCTGACCCTACAGCAGCTTCTTCCCATGCTGGGCAAGGAGTCTTGGCTGGTAACTCTAGATCTCAAGGAGGCATACCTGCACGTCCCCATACGACCAAATTGCAGAAGATACCTCAGATTTCTTGCAGGATCAGAGCATTATCAATTCTCAGCATTGCCCTTTGGCTTATCTACTGCGCCCAGAGTGTTCACGAAATGCCTGGCATCAGTAATTGTTCATTGCAGACTTCAGGGAATCCAAATTTACCCCTACCTGGACGACTGCCTGATACAAGCGGACAACAAAAGCAAGCTAACAGAAGACTTACAAAGAGTCATTTACCTGCTGCAAGCCCTGGGATATACAGTCAATATAAAAAAGTCAAGGTTGATTCCATCCCAAAGAATAACCTTTCTGGGTGCGGAGCTGGACACATCAAAACAAATGGCATTCCTAACTGCAGAAAAGAAAGAGCAACTACCTCTCTACTTCTTGGCATTAACAAAGCAGAACCATCTAACTGCAAGAAAAGTACTGCAAGCCCTAGGCTTCATGGCATCCTGCATAATTCTGGTCCCTCATGCCAGACTGCATATGAGAAAGCTACAGTGGTACCTAAAGAATTTGTGGTCTCAACACAGACACAGCCTAGAAACCAAAATTCCAATAATCCCATGCCTGAAGCAAGAGTTCCTATGGTGGGCTCAGGCCTGTCAATCAAACACAGGATTGCCCTTCTGCAACAGTCAACCAAGCCAAACCATCAAGACAGATGCCTCAGACCTCGGTTGGGGGGCACACATGCTGGACAAGTGCATACAAGGCTTATGGACTCAAGACCAGCTGCGCCTGCACATAAATCTAAAGGAAATGCTGGCAGTAAAATTGGCAATCCAGTCATTCAGACCATTTCTCCAAGAAGGTCAGTTGATAAGGACAGACAACACCACAGTTATGTGGTACATCAACAAACAGGGAGGCACACATTCATACCCTCTATGCTGGCTGGCACTGGACCTATGGAATGTGGCTCTGAGCTACAATATTCAGTTACAAGCAATTTTTGTTCCGGGAAAAGAAAACATTCTAGCAGACATATTAAGCAGAACTACCACGGATGCCCACGAATGGATGCTGCATCTGGACATCTTCAAAGCCATCACAAGAGAATGGGGATTACCACAAATAGACTTATTTGCATCCCCACTCAATCATCAGCTAAAGAAATTCTGCACAAGGACGTACCACCCACTTGCTTGGAAGGTGGACTCCCTATCTTTCAGTTGGAAAAACCTGACAGCATACGCATTCCCACCACTTCCTTTGATGCACAAGGTGCTTTTGAAGATCAAAGAGGAACGTCCAAGGATCATTCTGATAGCTCCAGACTGGCCAAGGCAACATTGGTACCCATTGCTGAGGAGCATGTCTCGGGAACAAATATGGGCACTACCCCTGATCCCATTACTGTTAACACAGAACAACTACAACATCCTGCAATCCAAACCTGAAAACTTTGCAGCTAACTGCCTGGAACATTACATAAGAACAATTAACCCAAATTTATCCCAAAGGGTTAAAGACATAATCCTTGAGGCTCGTAGACCTTCAACAAGAAAGAATTATGCAGCAAAATGGAAAAGATATCTCATTTGGAGTACTGCAAAGGGAGAAGATGTGGCACTGGTAAACATAGCCAACATCCTGGAGTATTTGGCGGAGCTCTTCCATACAGGCCTGTCCAATTCTTCCATCAAGATACATGCATCAGCTATTTCAGCAGAATACAGCTTGGATCCTCCTGTCTTCTCACATCCTCTGCTCAGGCAATTTCTGAGAGGAATTAAAAATGTAAAACCTCCCAGGAAACCACCATTGCCAGCATGGGACTTGAACTTTGTGCTAGAAAAATTGACACTTCCCCCTTTCGAACCAGCAGCAACAGCAGAATTACAATACTTATCCTGGAAGACTTCATTCCTGCTAGCAATCACCTCAGCAAGAAGGGTCTCTGAACTACAGGCATTAATGGCAGTGCAACCCTTCCTGATCTTCCATCAAGACAGAGTGTCCATGAGAACAAATCCTACATTTATGCCTAAGGTGGTATCCAGAGTGTCTTTAAATCAGGCTATCCACCTACCTACATTCTTCCCAAACCCACAGAACAGGGGAGAAAGACTGTTGCATACCTTGGATGTACACAGACAATTACGCTACTACCTGGACAGGACCAAGTCCAATAGAAAAACTGACCAGCTGCTGGTAGCATATGCAACAGGAAAGGAAGGAAAACCAATTTCAAAACAGACAATCTCCAAATGGATAGGAAATTGCATTAGATTTTGTTACTCCTACCATGGAAAGAAAACTCCAGAGAACATCAGGCCTCACTCCACAAGGGCTACAGCCACTACCACAGCTTTCTTACGAGGAGTGGCTACCAAGGACATTATAGAGGCTGCTACTTGGACCTCCGTGCATACATTTGCCAAGCATTACAATTTACCTTTATACTCTAGATCCCGAGCAGGTTTTGCCACTGCTGTTTTGCAAGGGATCCTAACTACACCATAATCTCTCCTTTTTTCCTCCTCCCCTAGTTTAGCTATGGCATTCTACCCATTTGTAAGGACTGCAGATGCATCCTTGAAGGACATAGTACAGTTTTGTACCTACCATAAATGTAGATGTCAGATAGGAATGCATCTGCAGTCAGGATTACCCACCCACCTTCCCCTCTGTGGTACTCCTAGGGTATTTGCCATCCTTCAGCTAGCTTGGGGGGGATCTATTATGGTGTATTTGTTTGTATATATGTACATACATGCTTATTTTATGTGTTTGCTCTCTACTATTGGAAACATTGGCATTTATCCAAATTTAGCCATCCAAGAGGGCACCTGGCATCTGGGGCAAGAAACACTGAGGAAAATGGCGTCGGCTGATGCCTTTATACCCGAAGAACTGCAGCTATGACGTCGGGTGAAGCGCGACACCAGCCGAGGCCAGACCCAGACTTTGGAATCCGGCCGACCGAGGGGCTGCCTGACGACAGGACAACCCATTTGTAAGGACTGCAGATGCATTCCTATCGGACATCTACATTTATGGTAGGTACAAAACTGTACTATCTCTGCTTCCCACGAAAATCACCAATTGACAAAATTCTGCTCAAGGATTTTTCACCCAAAGGCCTGGAGAGTGGACTCTCTCTCTTTCAGTTGACATCAATGACAGTTTATGCCTTCCCACCTCTTCCTCTGCTGCCCAAAGTACTATTAAAAACCAGAGCAGACAGACCGAAGATGATTCTCATTGCTCCAGACTGGCCAAGACAACACTGGTACCCACTCCCGAGGAGCCTGACACATTCCCCACCATGGACCCTGCCTCTAATGCCTCTTCTTCTGACTCAGCACAGCTTCAAAACTCTTCACAGTCAGCTAAAAACACTCAATCTAGCCACATGGAAGATTCCTTAGCATCACAACAGACTCTACTCTCCAAGGAGGTGCAGGATGTCATTTTGGAGGCTAGAAGGCCGTCTACCAGAAAAGCTTACTCCGCAAAATGGAAACGGTTTTGTGTCTGGAATGAGAAAAAGGGCCAGGATCCTGGAAACCTGAATTTACCTCAAATATTACAGTATCTAGCTGAGTTGCTAAGCAGTGGACTTACTTTCTCCTCCATCAAAATCCATTCCTCAGCCATTTCTGCAGAATACAACACTGATCCACCCTTATTCTCTCACCCCCTCTTAAGACAGTTCCTCAGAGGGGCTAAGAATCTAAAACCCCCAAGGAAACAACCAATACCTGCTTGGGATCTCAATTTAATTCTAGAAAAACTGACTTTGCCTCCTTTTGAGCCAGCTGCCTCATCAGATTTTCAATATTTGTCCTGGAAAACGGCTTTCCTTCTGGCTATTACCTCAGCTCGTAGGGTATCGGAACTACAAGCTCTCATGGCTGTGCAGCCTTTCATCATCTTCCATCAGGACAGAGTTTCCTTACGAACCAACCCGTCCTTTATGCCAAAAGTGGTATCCAGGGTAGCTTTGAATCAGGCTATACAATTACCTACCTTTTATCCTAATCCTCAAAACAAAGGGGAGAGATTACTACATTCCTTGGACATCCACAGACAACTGCGTTACTATTTGGACAGAACAAAGCCTTTCAGGAAATCAGATCAGCTCTTTGTGTCCTATGCTATAGGAGCACAAGGAAAGCCAATTTCCAAACAGACTATCTCAAAATGGATAGCACACTGCATACGCTTTTGCTATTCTTTTCATGGCAAAACTGTACCTACAGGCATCAGATCCCACTCCACAAGGGCCACGGCTACCTCTACAGCTTTTCTCAGAGGAGTTCCTACCAAAGATATTTTGGAAGCAGCCACTTGGAGCTCTGTGCATACCTTCTCCAAGCCTACCACCTTCCATTATACTCCAAATCTAGAGCGGGCTTTGCCACTGCAGTCTTGCAGGGCATTCTGGCTCCTCCTAGTTCCACCTAGTGCCTACCACCCCTTTCTTAGCTTTGGGATTCTACCCATCTGTTATGACTGCAGCTGTATGCACGATGAACATAGTACAGATGTTCATCGTGCATACAGCTGCAGTAATCACAGATGGGTTCTCTGCCGTCAGGCGGGTCCTCGGTCGGCCGAATTCCAAAGTCTAGGTCCGGCGTCGGTTGGTGTCACTTTCTCTCTTGACGTCAGTGAGGCCAGAGTATATAAGACACAGCCGACGCCATGTTCTTCAGTCTTTTGCCGCTACGGTGCCTGAAGCAGAAGCAGTTCGCAAGTGCGGTCGGCCAGCTCCTGAATTACGAAAAATTGGAAACCAAGTCTTCATTAAAGCTAAGTACCCGTTGAAACTTTTCTTGCCTCAGACCGATGTCAGAAAAGTTAATAATTGTATTGCTTGTGGAAGCAAATACCGCATAAGGATTTCCATTCCTCTGCATACCTTGTTTAGGCCCAGACCACGATCGCGTCTCGGCTGTCGCTTTGCTACTTTCAATAAACGCACCATTAAGCGTCGGGCGGAATTCGCCCAACACTTTTTTTGGAAAAGCCTTTGATTATAAAATGTCGTCGGAGACTCCGACTACCGTTTTGTCCAAAAAACGCAAGGACAAGGACCGACACGCGAGGTCCGTGGTCCCCACCGACACCACCCAAAACCGGCTACACGTGGTCCGGTTCTCAGCGAGACGCCTTTGCAGTCCCTGACTACCGACGACACTTCCTTGGCGGTGTCTTCTGTACCCAAGACCGCAGGTACCTCGGCCCTTTCCCAGACTACAACCGAAGCCATTGCTAATGTTGAGCCTCCTAATGTGGACAGGTCCACTTCCACCCATGTTGTCTTTAGACCCTCATCTTCCTTTTCTATTAAGGCCTTTACTAAATCCAAAGCAGCCAGGCATCCCAAGAGGCCTGTTGCACAGGGCCCTTCTCCAGGCCCCATGCCTAAAAAACAGATGCTGAAAATGGCTGAGGATTTGATTACTCTTATCAGGGGTTCTCAACCCCCTCCAGACAAGAGACCCAGAGTGGAGGAAGATTCTCCCTCTTCTGATCAGGGCTCCATTTTATCAGAGCATTCTGATGTAGAGGAACACTCTTACTCCCATTTTGAAGATTCGGATGCAGAGCAGTCCATTCCTTCTGTATCTCCTCCTGACGATTTTTCCTTTGGGGAAACCTTGCACACTTTAAGGGGACACTTCCATTGGGAAGGCCAAGACTTTTCTGATTCCAAGAAAAGACTTAGGGAATTTCTTTTGTTACCTCAACACAGGCCTCTGGCGATACCTCCTGATGTCCTTCATGGATGCATCTGCAGTCATAACAAGTGGGTTGTCCTGTCGTCAGGCAGCCCTTCAGTCGGCCGGATTCCAAAGTCCGGGTCCGGCTTCGGCTGATGTCGCACTCCACCCGACGTCATCACTGTTGGTCTTCGGGTATAAAGGCATCAGCCGACGCCATTTTCCTCAGTCTTTCTTGCCGCGTGGCTCAAGCAGAAGCTGTTCGCAAGTGCCGGTCGGTCGGATCCAGAGATTACTTCTACCGAATACTACTTCAAGACTTCTAAAGCTAAGTACCCGTTGGGGACTCTTTCTTGCCTCAGCCGATGTCAGAAAAAGTTAACAATTGTTTAAACTGTGGGAAACAAATACCTCATAAAGATTTCCACTCTTACTGTCTGCCTTGTTTAGGCCCAGCCCACGTAGCAGCCTGTTCGCCTGTGCTTCTTTCAACCGACAACGCTTAGGCCGGGTCGGAGTTTGCAGAACAGTTTTTCGGTTCTGATTTTGCGTACATTATGCCGCCGGATCCTCCGACTACCCAATCTAGCAAAAACGCAAAGATAAAGACCGACACTGTGGTCCGCGGTTTCGCCGAAACCATGGTCAAGCAAATCATGAGTGTCTCGGTTTCGCCGAAACCGAAAACTGAACAAAGTACAGCTGAACCTATTCCTACAACCGAGGCCCCTGCTACAACTCTTGAAACGACTTCACAAATTTTACCCACTACGGTGGTTGACTTATCAGACACCATCCCCTTGGATGTTTCTACCCCAGCACGTGGTGCTGCTAGGCCTCCAGCAGCCATGTCCATTAAGGCCTTCGCCAGGGCTAAAGCAGCCAAGACTACTAAAACAGTGCCTGTTAAACCACCCACATCCAGGCCCTCTTCTACTTCTCAAATGCTAACTTTGGCAGAAGATTTAATTTCTTTAATTAGAGGATCTCAATCTCACCCAGACAGGGCCTCTCAGCCCCCAGAGAAGAGACCTAGGGCAGAGCCCCCCGTGCCAGTGTCCTCTGATGATTCTGCTGATGAATCAGACATAACTGACTAGCCAGAGGCTCCCTTCTCCAATTTTGAAGATTCTGATGCTGAAGAATCCATCCCAGCTGCTTCCCCACCAGAAGAATTCTCCTTTGGGGAAACCTTGCATGCCATGAGAACAGTTCCAATGGCAGCAACAGGTTTTTACAGACCCCAGAAAAAGACTTAGGACTTTTCTGCACCTCCCACAGCACAGGCCCTTAGCTATACCCCCTGTCCTCTCTGTGGTGGATGATGCTTTCAATGATGTTTGCTCCGCTCCAGATTCTTTACCCCCAGCCCCTGCCAAACCAGACAGATTTTACAGGGTGCCAGATACTCATCACCACCTTTACAAGGCTCCACTTGCAGACCCAGAAACTATATCCCAGGGCCCAAGGCAGTAGCCGACCATAGCTAAAAGCCCTATTCCTTCTGAAAGGGAAGCAAGGTCATTAGACAGATGGGGTAAAAAGGTCTACACTTCAGCTACTCTCTCAGCTAGAGCTTTAAACTATCAGTTTCACATGATACAATACCAAGAGTTTATGCTGGATCAGTTAACTAAAAAACTAACCACTGATGAATCTCTTGATAAGAAATATGTATTAGAGATGGTAAATAACATACAACAGGTTAGCAAGCATTCCTTAAAATGTGGCTATGATGCACTGGAGGCTTCATTTAGATCAGCCATGACAGGCACAGTGATAAGAAGGCATGCATGGCTAAAGGAACAAGCTTTACCGGATCATGTTAAAGCTAAGTTGCTAGATGCTCCTATGGACAAGACAAGTTTGTTTGGTACATCTGCCCAGCAGGTTATGAAGAAAATGGAAGAAAAGGCAAAATCTGTTCAAACTGTTAAAGATTTCTTGCAGGTTCAACCCCAAGGTTTAGCAGGAACTGGCCTGCCAAAATTGGTCCTTTCCTGACTCCACAAAATTTCAAAGGGGCAGGAATAGACGCTCCAGAGGCAGAAACCAATCCAGAGGAGGTGCCTACAGAGGAAGACAGTGGCAAGGCAACAACAGAGGCACAGACACAGCCACTGCCACTACATCAACACAACCACAGTGACTTAACCCTAAATCCGCCTACCAGGGAACAAATAGCAGCTCCTCTAGGCGGAAAGTTAACCTTATTTTCAAAGAACTGGCACTACATAACAAAGGACAAGTGGATTTTACAAACCATAGATCAAGGTTACGGTTTCACTTCCACACTTTTCCAGTCAAAAGAGGGATGCCAAATCTACCTCCAAATCAACAAACAGAGGCTCTACGCCAGATAATGGAGTTAGCAAACATGAGAGCTGTGGAAAGAGTGCCAACAGCAGAGCAAGGAAAGGGGTTCTACTCCAGACTATTCCTAGTTCCAAGAAAGGAAAAAGTTGGAGACCAATTTCGACCTGTCCACCTTAAATACATACATCATTGTCCCAAAATTCAAAATGCTGACCCTACAGCAACTTCTTCCCATGCTGGGCAAGGAGTATTGGCTGGTAACTCTAGATCTCAAGGAGGCATACCTGCACGTCCCCATTCGACCAATCTGCAGAAGATACCTCAGATTTCTTGCAGGATCAGAGCACTATCAATTCTCAGCATTGCCTTTTGGCTTATCTACTGCCCAGAGTATTCACAAAATGCCTGGCATCAGTAATCGCCCATTGCAGACTTCAGGGAATTCAAATTTACCCATACCTGGACGACTGCCTGCTACAAGGGGACAACAAAAGCAAGCTGACAACAGATTTACAAAGGGTCATTTACTTGCTACAAGCACTGGGATACACAGTCAATTTACAAAAGTCAAGGCTGATACCATCCCAAACAAGGACATTCTTGGGCGCGGAATTGGACACAGTAAAACAAATGGCATTCCTGACTACAGAAAAACAAAAAGAACTCCCTCTATACTTCTTGGCACTAACAAAACTGAACAAGTTAACAGCAATAAAAGTACTGCAGGCCTTGGGCTTCATGGCTTCATGCATAATCTTGGTTCCATTTGCCAGACTACATATGAGAAAACTACAGTGGTACCTAAAGAATTTATGGTCCCAACACAGACACAGTCTAGAAACAGAAATCCCACTAATTCCATGCTTAAAACAGGAGTTCCTATGGTGGGCTCAGGCATGCCAGTCAAACCCAGGCCTACCCTTTCGCAGATGTCAAGCAAGCCAGACCATCACAACAGACGCTTCAGACCTAGGATGGGCGGCCCACATGCTGGACAAATGCGTGCAAGGATTGTGGACACAGGATCAACTTCAACTGCACATCAACCTAAAAGAAATGCTGGCAGTAAAACTGGCAATCCAAAAGTTCAAACCATTTCTCAGAGGGCCAGTTGATGATAAGGACAGACAACACCACAGTCATGTGGTACATCAACAAACAGGGAGGCACTCATTCATACCCCCTATGCAGAATGACCTTGGAGCTGTGGACCCTGGCACTCAGCTACAACATCCAGTTACAGGCAATATTTGTACCAGGGAAAGACAATACCGTAGCAGACATATTAAGCAGAACCACTTTGGATGCCCATGAATGGAAGCTTCACCCGGACATCTTCAAGACCATCTCAAAGAAATGGGGAATGCCACAGATAGACCTATTCGCATCACCTCTCAATCACCAGCTCAAAAAATTCTGCACAAGGACATTCCACCCATTAGCATGGAAAGTGGATTCGCTCTTTCAACTGGAAAGGCCTAACAGCATATGCATTCCCGCCTCTTCCTTTGATACACAAGGTACTACTGAAAATCAAGGAAGAACGTCCAAGGATAATCCTGATAGCTCCAAACTGGCCAAGACAACACTGGTACCCACTACTGAGGAGCATGTCTTGGAACAATATGTGGACAATTCCCCTGATGCCCTTGATGTTAACACAGAACAACTACAGCATCATACATCCAAACCTAAAAACCTTGCAACTGACTGCATGGAAAATCACATAACAGCAGCTATTCCAGAACTTTCCCAAAGAGTTAAAGACATTATTCTTGAAGCACGCAGACCTTCAACAAGAAGGAACTATGCTGGAAAATGGAAAAGGTTTGTCATCTGGAGTACGGAAAGAGGAAAAGATGTGTCAAACATAGATATGCCTAACATTCTGGAGTATCTGGCCGAACTTCTTCATTCAGGCCTGTCCTACTCCTCCATCAAGATACATGCATCAGCTATTTCAGCAGAATACAGCTTTGATACACCTGTTTTTCGCACCCTTTGCTCAGGCAATTCCTCAGAGGAATCAAGAATGTAAAACCTCCAAGGAAACCACCATTACCAGCTTGGGATTTAAACTTTGTGCTAGAAAAGTTGACACTAGCACCCTTTGAACCAGCAGCAACAGCAGACCTACAACACCTGTCATGGAAAACTGCTTTCCTACTGGCAATCACTTCAGCAAGGAGGGTTTCAGAACTACAGGCCTTAATGGCAGTGCAACCCTTCCTAATCTTCCACCAAGATAGAGTGTCCATGAGGACTAATCCTACATTTATGCCTAAGGTGGTATCCAGACTGTCTTTAAACCAGGCAATCCACCTACCTACCTTCTTTCCCAACCCACAAAACAGAGGGAAAGAATACTGCATACCTTGGATGTACATAGACAGCTACGCTACTACTTGGACAGAACAAAAATAGCAGAAAGACTGACCAACTTTACGTAGCCTATGCAACAGGAAGGGAAGGAAAAGCAATTTCCAAACAGACAATCTCCAAATGGATAGGAAATTGCATACGATTCTGTTACTCCTTCCATGGAAAACCAATTCCACAGAACATAAGACCTCATTCTACAAGGGCAACAGCCACTACCACAGCCTTCTTACGAGGAGTGGCAACCAAAGACATTATTGAGGCGGCTACTTGGACCTCCGTGCATACATTTGCCAAGCATTATAATTTGCCTCTATATTCCAGATCCCGAGCAGGGTTTGCCACTGCTGTACTGCAAGGGATCCTAAACACACCATAATCTATTTTTCATCCTCCTCCCTAGTTGGCTATGGTATTCTACCCACTTGTTATGACTGCAGATGCATCCATGAAGGACATAGTACAGTTTTGTACCTACCATAAATGTAGATGTCCGAACTGGATAGCATCTGCAGTCAGGATTACCTCCCTCCATCCCCTCTGTGGTACTCCTAGGGTGTTTACCCTTCTAATAGCTAGCTGTTGGGGAGTCTTTATGGTGTATTTGTTTGTGTATATGTACATACATGCTTATTGTTGTGTTTACCTCTATCTATTTGGAAACATTGGCATCTATCCAAATTTTAGCCTGCAAGAGGGCTACTGGCATCTGGGGCAAGAAACACTGAGGAAAATGGCGTCGGCTGATGCCTTTATACCCGAAGACCAACAGTGATGACGTCGGGTGGAGTGCGACATCAGCCGAAGCCGGACCCGGACTTTGGAATCCGGCCGACTGAAGGGCTGCCTGACGACAGGACAACCCACTTGTTATGACTGCAGATGCTATCCAGTTCGGACATCTACATTTATGGTAGGTACAAAACTGTACTTTTTGGACATACTTGATGATGTTTATTCGGAGGCTTGCCTTAACCCGGATCCCCTGCCTCCTGCACCAGTCAAACCTGATAGGTACTACAGAGTTCCTATCTCCCACCAATTTCTCTACAAAAGCCATAATGCTGACCCTGAGACCATTTCTCAAGGCCCCAAGGGATTGAAGGCCTCTACTGCCAAGAATCCACTTCCTGCCGAAAGAGAGTCAAGATCTTTAGAAAGGTGGGGAAAAAAGGTTTTATACCTCGGCCTCCCTTGCCATGAGGGCCTTAAATTGTCAGTTTCATATGCTTAAATATCAACAGTTCCTGTTATCACAATTAAGGAATAAAATGTCTCAGCCTGAACAACCAGATTTAAAGGAGTTGCAGGATATTATGCATAGTGCAGAGCAAGTGGGTAAACACACCTTACAATGTGGCTATGATGCCCTAGAGGCCTCAAGTAGAGCGGCTGCTACAGGATCAGTCATTCGTAGACATGCCTGGCTTAGGGAACAAAGCTTTGCCTGATCATGTGAAAGCTAAACTTCTAGATGCTTCTTTACAAAAGGATGTGCTGTTTGGTACTAATGCTGAGGAGATATTTACGGAAAATGGAAGAAAAAGCCAAATCTATGCAAACTGTCAAAGCTTTTTTACAGGTCCAACCTCCACGTTTTAGCAGAAATTGGCCTTCTAAAAACTGGTCCTTTCCAGCCACTGACAAGCCCCAAAGAGGTAGATACAGACGCACAAGGGGCAGAGGGCAATCACAAGGATCATATAGAGGCCGACAATGGGAAACTCCAGCACCAAGAGGTGGCGAAGACCGTGCACAACAATACAGAAAACAAACCCAATGACTCCCTCATTTCCATGCCAAGCAGGTCTCAGCTGGCAGCACCTTTGGGAGGAAAGCTAACATTATTTGCAAGAAATTGGCATATTGTCACAACAGACAAATGGATCCTGGACGTTATAGACAGAGGCTACAAATTTCTATTCCACACACTTCCAAAAATGAGAGGCATGCCAAACCTGCCACACAATCAAAGGGCAGAGGCACAACTACAAATTTTAAAGCTCATAAGCATGAGAGCCATACAAGAGGTACCTACTCACCTAACAAGGTCAAGGTTTTTATTCAAGACTTTTCTGGTACCAAGGAAAGGAACCGACTGGAGACCCATTTTGGACTTATCCATCCTAAACACATTTTACTGCACTAAAATTCAAGATGCTCACATTACAGCAGCTTCTTCCCATGCTGGGCAAGGAGTTTTGGCTGGTAACATTGGACCTCAAGGAGGCATACCTGCATGTCCCAATCAGACAAAGTTGCAGAAGATACCTCAGATTTCTTGCAGGTTCAATCCACTATCAATGCTCTGCATTGCCCTTTGGCTTATCTACTGCGCCCAGAGTATTCACAAAGTGCCTGGCATCAGTGATTGCATACTGCAGACTTCAAGGGATACAAATTTACCATTATCTGGACGACTGCCTGATCCAAGCGGACAGCAAGCACATACTTCTGGAACATCTGTCTTATGTAACACGGTTAATGCATTCTCTGGGATATACAATCAACAAAAAGAAATCCAGGCTAACACCATCTCAGAAAATAACTTTCCTGGGTGCCAGCTTGGACACAAACACCCAGATGGCCTATCTAACGCCAGAAAAACAGGGGCAGCTAACTCAGTACTTCAAAATACTAGCAAAATGTACCAGGCTTACTGCAAGGAAAATCCTGCAGGCTCCGGGCTTCATGGCATCTTGCATTCTTTTAATCCCATGTGCAAAGCTGCATATGAGGAAACTTCAGTGGTACCTAAAAAACCTATGGTCTCAACACAGTCACAGTTTGGAAACAATAATACCAATAATTCCATGTTTGCAAAAGGAATTTCTATGGTGGGCCCAAGCATGTCAAGCAAACACAGGCCTCCCTTTCTGCAAGCCTCAAGCAAACCAAGTCATCACAACAGACGCCTCAGACTACGCCTGGGGGGCGCACATGACAGACAGGTGCATTCAGGGCAAATGGTCCCAAAAGGAAAGCACCTTCACATCAATCAAAAAGAAATGCTAGCAGTAATAAATGCAATTATAGCTTTCAAGGACCTCCTGCATCCAGGACAATTACTGATAAGAACAGACAACACCACAGTAATGTGGTACATAAACAAACAAGGCGGAACACATTCATACCCCTTGTGCAGACTAGCCATGACTCTTTGGAACTTGGCTCTGGAATGGCAAATCGAACTTCAAGCACAGTACTTGCCAGGATTGGAAAACACGCTGGCAGACAATCTAAGCAGAAATGTGACAGATCCACACGAATGGAAGTTGCATCCTCAGGTGTTTACAGAGATAATACAGGAGTGGGGGAGGCCAGACCTAGATCTTTTTGCCTCCCACAGGAATCATCAATTGGAAAAGTTTTGTTCAAGGACCTTTCACCCAAAGGCCTGGAGAGTGGACGCCCTTTCATTCAGTTGGACAGCATGGACAGTTTACGCTTTACCACCTCTGCCTCTTCTGCCCAAGGTGCTCTTGAAAGCAAGAGCAGACAGACCGAAAATGATACTGATTGCTCCAGATTGGCCAAGCAACACTGGTATCCGCTCCTGAGGAGTCTAACACATACTCCTCCCTGGTCCCTACCTCTAATGCCTCTTCTGCTGACTCAGCACAGCTACAAAATGCTTCACGGCCAGCTGAAAACACTCAATCTTGCTGCATGGAAAATTCCTTAACACCACAACAGACCCTACTGTCCAAGGAGGTGCAGGATGTCATTTTGGAGGCCAGAAGACCATCTACTAGAAAGACTTACACCGCAAAATGGAAACGGTTCTGCTCTTGGAATGAGAAAAAAGGCCAGGACCCTAAAAAGCTGAATTTGCCTCAGATATTACAGTGTCTAGCAGAGCTACTGAACAGTGGACTTTCATTTTCTTCTATAAAAATCCATGCCTCAGCCATTTCTGCAGAATTCAACTCTGATCCACCTTTATTTTCTCACCCACTCTTATGACAGTTCCTCAGAGGGGCTAAGAATATAAGACCTCCAAGCAAACAGCCAATACCAGCCTGGGATCTTAATTACATTCTAGAAAAATTAACATTGCCTCCTTTTGAACCAGCTGCATCAACAGATTTGCAATATTTGTCCTGGAAAACTGGCCATCACTTCAGCTCGTAGGGTTTCGGAACTACAGGCCCTCATGGCGGTGCAGCCCTTCCTCATCTTCCATCAGGACAGGGTTTCCCTTCGTACCAACCCGTCATTTATGCCTAAAGTGGTATCCAGGGTAGCTTTAAACCAAGCCATACACTTACCCACCTTTTATGCCAATCCTCAAAACCAAGGGGAAAGGTTGCTACATTCTTTAGACATCCATAGACAGCTACGCTGTTATTTGGACAGAACAAAGTCCTTCAGGAAATCAGAACAACTTTTTGTATCCTATGCTGTAGGGGCTCAAGGGAAGCCAGTGACCAAGCAGACAATTTCTAAGTGGATAGGCCACTGCATACGGTTCTGTTATTCATATCATGGAAAATCTGTTCCCACAGGCATCAGATCCCACTCCACCAGGGCCACAGCTACCTCTACTGCCTTCCTTAGAGGAGTCCCTACCAAATACATTTTGGATGCCGCCACTTGGAGTTCTGTACATACCTTCACAAAACACTACCACCTGCCTTTATATTCCAAAACTAGAGCAGGCTTTGCCACTGCTGTGTTGCAGGGCATTCTGTCTCATCCCAGTTCCAACTAGTACCTACCACCCTGTGTGTAGCTTTGGGACTCTACCCATCTGTGATTACTGCAGCTGTATGCACGATGAACATAGTACAGTTTTGTACCTACCATAAATGTAGATGTTAGAGTGCTAATACAGCTGCAGTACAAGTTACCCTCCCGCCTTCCCCACTTGGTAAAGGCATAGGGACTAACCCCCTCTTCATACAACCTGACTCTGTTATCCTTCTATGGTTTGTTTGCTTGCAACTACTGATTTTGGATTATATTGCATTGTTTGTGTATATATATATATATATATATATATATATATATATATATATATATATATATATAAATTTATGTATTGCCTTCCTTCTGGGGGCACCTGACATCTGGGGAAAGAAAGACTGAAGAACATGGCGTCGGCTGTGTCTTATATACTCTGGCCTCACTGACGTCAAGAGAGAAAGCGACACCAACCGACGCCGGACCTAGACTTTGGAATTCGGCCGACCGAGGACCCGCCTGACGGCAGAGAACCCACCTGTGATTACTGCAGCTGTATTAGCACTCGAACATCTACATTTATGGTAGGTACAAAACTGTACTTTTTGTACCTGCCATAACGAGTGCTAATACAGCTGCAGTCCAGGTTTCCCTCCCTCCTTCCCCTCTTGGGACAGGACTATACTCATGCTACCTGATTGGGGTATTCATTCTGGATGTATTTGCTTGCACTACTATATTTGAATTGTATTGCATTGCTTTATCACACAAATTTATGCATTGCCTTCCTTCTGGGGGCACCTGACATCTGGGGCAAGAAAAACTGAAGAAAATGGCTTTGGCTGGTTCTTTTATACCCCTGTCGCACTGACGTCAGGGAAGAAGCGACGACAACCGACGCCGGACCTAGACTTTGGAATTCTGCCGACCGAGGACCGACCTGACGGCAGGAGAACCCATCTGTTATGACTGCAGCTGTATTAGCACTCGAACATCTACATTTATGGTAGGTACAAAACTGTACTTTTCTTCTGACCAGGAATATTCTTTCTCTCCTTATGAGGATTCTGACCAGGAATATTCTTTCTCTCCTTATGAGGATTCTGATGCTGAGGAATCCATTCCTTCAGCTTCTGCCCCTGAGGATTTCTCTTTTGGGGAAACTTTGCATGAAATGAGGGAACATTTCCACTGGGAAGGACAGGAGTATTCAGAATCAAAGAAAAGACTAAGGGATTTTCTTCTTCTCCCCTAACATAGACCCCTGGCTATTCGTCCTGTTTTGGATATTGTGGATGATGCTTTTTCAGAGGCTAACTTTAACCCCTGACTCTCATCGTCCTGCTCCTGTTAAGCCTGATAGATATTACAGGGTTCCTGATTCCCACCAGTTTTTATACAAGAACCCTACTGCTGACCCTGAAACCATTTCTCAGGGTCCTAAGGGAGTTAAGGCCGCTTCTGCCAAAAACCCCATTCCCACTGAAAAGGATTCTAGATCTTTAGAAAGATGGGGCAAAAAGTGTACACTTCTGCTACTTTATCCATTAGGGCTTTAAACCGTCAGTTTCATATGCTGAAATACCAGCAATTTCTCTTGTCTGTTTTAAAACAAAAGCTTACTTCCAATTCTCCTGTGCAGATGATAAGGAATTACATGACTTATTGCATGCCACTGAACAAGTTGGGAAGCATGGTTTACACTGTGGATTTGATGCCTTGGAGGCTTCTTGTAGGGCTGCTGCCTCCGGCACAGTTATTAGAAGGCACGCACGGCTAAAGGAACAAAATTTGCCAGAACAAGTAAAAGCTAAATTATTGGATGCTCCTGTTCAGCATAATGTTTTGTTTGGATCAAAAGCTGAAGAGGTGATTAAAAAGATGGAGGACAAGGCGAAATCCATGCAAACAGTTAAAGATTTCTTACAAGTACAGCCACCCAGATTTAGCAGGAATTGGCCTTCTAAGAATTGGTCCTTTCCCAATTTGGACAGGCCTCAGAGGGGTAGATATAGACGCTCCCGATGAAGGCCTCAAACACAAGCTTCTTATAGACCAAGACAGTGTACTGCTTCCACCCCTAGGGGAGGAGAGGACAGGTCACAAACTCATAGGAAACCGACTCAATGACTCCCTCTGTTGGGCTGCAGGAACTTCTTGCCTGGAAGCCCCTCTCGGAGGAAAACTCTCTCTTTTTTATCAAAATTGGACTCATATAACCCAAGACAAGTGGGTTCTGGATGTGGTTTCAAGAGGTTACAAATTCCATTTTCATACCCTGCCAAGGCCAAGCGGATGGCCAGGCCTCCCAAAACATCAATGGACAGAGGCCTTAAAACAGGTGGAAGCTCTTTTGGCTATGAAAGCCATAGAACTAGTTCCACTTTCAGAGATGGGACAAGGTTTTTACTCAAGGCTCTTTCTAGTCCCCAGGAAGCAAAACTCATGGAGGCCCATTCTGGATCTGTCAGTCTTGAACACCTTTCTAGAGATTCCAAAATTCAAGATGCTTACTCTACAGCAGCTACTTCCAATGCTGTACAAAAATGCATGGATGGTAACTTTGGATTTAAAGGAGGCATATTTACACATTCCCATCAGGCAGGAACGCAGAAAATACCTCAGGTTCAAGGCCGGATCGAGGCACTTTCAATTCTCTGCGCTGCCCTTTGGATTGTCTACTGTGCCCAGGGTCTTCACCAAATGCCTGGCTCCAGTAGTAGCTTACTGCAGACTCAAGGGAATTCAAATTTACCCTTATCTGGATGATTGCCTAATTCAGGCAGACAGCAAGGATGTCTTGCTCCAGCATCTAGAATTTGTACAGAACCTTCTCAAGTTCCTGGGATTCTCTGTAAACATAAAAAAGCCAAATTTGACACCCTCACAGCAGATAACTTTTCTGGGTGCTCTTCTAAACAACACAACCCAGATGGCATTTCTGACATCCGAAAAACAATTACAGCTGGCTTCAACTTTCAAAACCTTGGCAACTTTAACTCGGCTATCTGCAAGGAGATTCCTGCAGGCTTTTGGTTACATGGCCTCCTGCATCCTTCTCGTACCATATGCAAGACTACACATGAGGAAAATACAGTGGTACCTAAAAAGTGCATGGTCTCTGCATTGCCACAGTTTAGACATACTGATCTCCATCCTGCCTTGTCTTCAGAAGGAATTCCTTTGGTGGTCCTGGGCATGTACTCTAAACAAAGGGAAACCCTTCTGTCTGCCTCCTGCCACTCAGATTCTAACCACGGACGCCTCGGATTATGCTTGGGGAGCCCATTTTCAGGGCAACTGTCTGCAGGGCCTTCGGACAAAGGATCAGAAGCACCTGCATATCAATTTAAAGGAAATGTTAGCCGTTCAGAAAGCTTTAATGGCCTTCAGAAATCTTCTACAACCAGGACAACTACTGATACGGACAGGCAACACCACAGATGTCCTTCAAGGATGCATCTGCAGTCATAACAAATGGGTTGTCCTGTCGTCAGGCAGCCCTTCGGTCGGACGGATTCCAAAGTCTGGGTCCGCCGCTGATGTCGCACTTCACCCGACGTCATCTCTGCTGGTCTTCGGGTATAAAGGCATCAGCCGACGCCATTTTCCTCAGTCTTTCTTGCCGCGTGGCGCCCGAAGCAGAAGCTGTTCGCAAGTGCCGGTCGGTCAGATCCAGAGATTACTACTACCGAATACTACTTCGAAGACTTCTAAAAGCTAAGTACCCCGTTGGGGACTCTTGCCTCAGCCGATGTCAGAAAAAGTAAATAACTGTTTAACTTGTGGGAAACAAATACCTCATAAAGATTTCCACTCTTACTGCCTACCTTGTTTAGGCCCAGACCACGACGTAGCAGCCTGTTTATCCTGTGCTTCCTTCAACCGACGAACGCTTAGGCGTCGGTCGGAGTTTGCTGAACAGTTTTTCGGCTCAGATTTTGCGTACATTATGCCATCGGATCCTCCGACTACCCAAATTGTTAAAAAACGCAAAGAAAAAGACCGACACTCGCGGTCCACGGTTTCGGCCGAAACCACGGTTAAGCAAGCCGCGAGTGTCTCGGTTTCGGCCGAAACCGAGAAAACGGGTCAATCTTCAGCCGAATCCATGACTACTACTGAGGCTCCTGCTACCTTAGTTGAATCGGCCTCTGAAGTTTTGCCTACTACTGTGGTTCCTAGTGAATTATCAGACACCATCCCTTTGGATGTCTCTACCCCGGCACGTGGTGCTGCTAGGCCTCCTGCAGCCATGTCTATAAAGGCCTTTGCCAGGGCTAAAGCAGCCAAAACTGTTAAATCAGTGCCTGTTAAGACCCCCTCACATAGGCCCACTTCTAGTTCACAAATGCTTACTCTGGCAGAGGATTTAATCTCCTTAATTAGGGGATCCCAATCTCACCCAGACAGGGCCTCTCAGCCTCCAGAAAAGAGACCTAGAGCAGAGCCCCCCGAGCCAATGTCCTCTGATTCTTCGGATGACTCGGACATTACAGATCAGCCAGAGGCTCCTTTTTCTACTTATGAAGATTCCGATGCTGAAGAATCCATTCCATCTGCCTCTCCACCAGAGGAATTTTCCTTTGGGGAAACCTTACATGCCATGAGAGAACAATTCCAATGGCAGGGACAAGATTTCTCAGATTCAAGAAAAAGGCTTAGGACCCTTCTGCACTTACCACAACATAGGCCTTTAGCTATACCTCCAGTTCTGCCTGTTGTGGATGATGCATTTAATGATGTTTGCACTGCTCCTGATACTTTACCTCCAGCCCCTGCCAAACCAGATAGATTTTACAGGGTGCCAGACACTCATCACCACCTATACAAGGCCCCACTTGCAGATCCTGAGACTATATCCCAGGGGCCTAAGGCAGTAGCTTCGACCTCAGCAAAAAACCCTCTCCCTTCTGAAAGGGAATCCAGGTCCTTAGAGAGATGGGGGAAAAAAGTTTACACCTCTGCTACTCTCTCAGCTAGAGCTTTAAACTGTCAGTTTCACATGATCCAATACCAAGAGTTTATGCTTGATCAGTTAACTAAGAAGCTGTCCTCTGATGACTCCTTAGATAAGAAATATGTTTTAGAAATGGTGAATAACATTCAGCAGGTTAGTAACCATTCTTTAAAATGTGGCTATGAAGCTCTGGAGGCTTCATTTAGATCAGCCATGACTGGCACAGTGATAAGAAGGCATGCATGGTTGAAGGAACAGGTTTTGCCGGATCATGTTAAAGCAAAGCTGTTAGATGCTCCTCTGGATAAGACCAGTCTATTTGGTACACCTGCTCAGCAAGTAATGAAGAAAATGGAAGAGAAGGCAAAATCTGTACAAACAGTTAAAGATTTCTTACAGGTTCAGCCCCCAAGGTTTAGCAGGAATTGGCCTGCCAAAAATTGGTCCTTTCCAGACTCCTCAAAATCTCAAAGAGGCAGGAATAGATGCTCTAGAGGCAGAAATCAATCCAGAGGAGGTGCCTATAGAGGACGCCAGTGGCAAGGCAATAACCAGAGAGGCACAGACACAACCACTGCCACTGCAACAGGACAATCACAGTGACTTGACTCTAACACCGCCTACCAGGGAGCAAATAGCAGCACCTTTAGGCGGAAAGTTAGCCTTATTTTCGAAAAATTGGCACTATATCACAAAAGACAAGTGGATTTTGCAAACCATAGACCAAGGCTACAGGTTCCACTTCCACACCTTACCAGTAAAAGAGGAATGCCAAACCTACCTCCAAATCAAAGACAGAAGCTCTAAAGCAGATAGCTCAATTAACAAAGATGAGAGCTGTGGAAAGAGTACCAATAACACAACAGGGCAAAGGATTCTACTCCAGACTCTTCCTAGTACCAAGAAAAGAGAAAAGTTGGAGACCTATTCTCGACCTGTCCGCCTTAAACACATACATCATTGTACCAAAATTCAAAATGCTGACCCTACAGCAACTTCTTCCCATGCTGGGCAAGGAGTGTTGGCTGGTAACTCTAGATCTCAAGGAGGCATACCTGCACGTCCCCATACGACCAAATTGCAGAAGATACCTCAGATTTCTTGCAGGATCAGAGCATTATCAATTCTCAGCATTGCCCTTTGGCTTATCTACTGCGCCCAGAGTATTCACAAAATGCCTGGCATCAGTAATCGCTCATTGCAGGCTACAGGGAATCCAAATTTATCCATACCTGGACGACTGCCTGTTACAAGCGGACAACAAAAGCAAGCTGACAACAGATTTCAAAAAGTCATTTGCTTACTACAAGCCCTGGGATACACAGTCAATTTAAAAAAGTCAAGACTGATACCATCCCAGACAAGAGCATTCTTGGGTGCGGAATTGGACACAGTAAAACAAATGGCATTCCTAACTGCAGAAAAACAAGCACAACTCCCTCTTTACTTCTTGGCATTAACAAAGCAGCACAAACTAACAGCAAGAAAAGTACTGCAGGCCTTGGGCTTCATGGCATCATGCATAATCCTGGTCCCCCATGCCAGACTGCATATGAGAAAACTACAGTGGTACCTAAAGAATTTATGGTCTCAACACAGGCACAGCTTAGAAACCGAAATCCCACTAATCCCATGCCTGAAACAAGAGTTCCTATGGTCAGACCCAGGCTTGCCCTTCCACAACTTTCAAGCAAACCAAACCATCACAACGGACGCCTCAGACCTAGGCTGGGGGGCGCACATGTTGGACAAGTGCATACAAGGATTGTGGACTCCAGACCAGCTGCACCTGCACATAAACCAAAAAGAAATGCTGGCAGTAAAACTAGCAATCCAGAAATTCAAACCATTCCTCAAAGAAGGCCATTTAATGATAAGGACAGACAACACCACAGTCATGTGGTACATCAACAAACAGGGAGGCACTCATTCATACCCCCTATGCAGAATGACTCTGGACCTTTGGAATATGGCTCTGAGCTACAACATCCAGTTACAGGCAATATTTGTGCCGGGAAAAGAAAACACCCTAGCCGACATGTTAAGCAGAACCACCTCGAATGCTCACGAATGGATGCTACACCCGGACATCTTCAAGGCCATCACAAAGAAATGGGGAATGCCACAAATAGACCTATTCGCATCCCCACTCAATCACCAGCTCAAAAAATTCTGCTCAAGGACATGCCACCCACTAGCATGGAAGGTGGACTCTCTATCCTTCAGTTGGAAAGGCCTGACAGCATATGCATTTCCACCTCTTCCTTTGATGCACAAGGTACTACTGAAAATCAAAGAGGAACATCCAAGGATAATTCTGATAGCTCCGAATTGGCCAAGACAACACTGGTATCCTTTGCTGAGGAGCATGTCTCAGGGGGGAATGTGGCCAATACCCCTGATGCCTTTGATGTTAACTCAGAACAACTACAACATCATGCACCCAAACCTAAAAACCTTGCAACTGACTGCCTGGAACATCACATAACAGCAACTAACCCTGACTTATTCCAAAGGGTTAAAGACATTATCCTTGAAGCCCGCAGACCTTCAACAAGAAGGAACTATGCAGGAAAATGGAAAAGGTTTGTCATTTGGAGTACTGAAAGAGGAAAAGATGTCTCGAACATAGATATTGCTAACATCCTGGAGTACTTGGCAGAGCTTCTACATACGGGCCTGTCCTATTCCTCCATCAAGATACATGCATCAGCTATTTCCGCAGAATACAGCTTCGATCCACCTGTCTTTTCGCATCCTCTACTCAGGCAATTCCTCAGAGGGATCAAGAATGTAAAACCTCCTAGGAAACCACCATTACCAGCATGGGACTTGAACTTTGTGCTAGAAAAATTGACACTCCCTCCATTTGAACCAGCAGCAACAGCAGATCTTCAACACCTATCATGGAAAACTGCTTTCCTACTGGCAATTACTTCAGCAAGGAGGGTTTCGGAACTACAGGCCTTAATGGCAGTACAACCCTTCCTAATCTTCCGTCAAGATAGAGTGTCCATGAGAACTAATCCTACATTTATGCCTAAGGTGGTATCCAGAGTGTCTTTAAACCAGGCAATCCATCTACCTACCTTCTTTCCCAATCCACAGAACAGAGGGGAAAGGCTGCTGCATACCTTGGATGTACATAGACAGTTACGCTACTACCTGGACAGAACCAAAAGTAACAGAAAAACTGACCAGCTTTTAGTAGCCTATGCAGCAGGAAGGGAAGGAAAAGCAATTTCCAAACAGACAATCTCCAAATGGATAGGAAATTGCATAAGATTCTGTTACTCCTACCATGGAAAACCAGTTCCACAGAACATAAGACCTCATTCTACAAGGGCTACAGCCACTACCACAGCTTTCTTACGAGGAGTAGCAACCAAGGACATTATTGAGGCGGCTACTTGGACCTCCGTGCATACATTTGCCAAGCATTATAATTTACCTCTATACTCTAGATCCCGAGCAGGGTTTGCCACTGCTGTATTGCAAGGGATCCTAACTACACCATAATTCTTCTTCCTCCTCCCTAGTTTGGCTATGGTATTCTACCCATTTGTTATGACTGCAGATGCATCCTTGAAGGACATAGTACAGTTTTGTACCTACCATAAATGTAGATGTCCGAACAGGATAGCATCTGCAGTCAGGATTACCCACCCTCCTTCCCTCTGTGGTACTCCTAGGGTATTTACCCTCCTAATAGCTAGCTGGGGGGGGAGTCTCTTATGGTGTATTTGTTTGTATATATGTACATACATGCTTATTTTTTGTGTTTGCCTTCTACTATTTTGGAAACATTGGCATTTATCCAAAATTTAGCTTTCCTAGAGGGCAACTGGCATCTGGGGCAAGAAACACTGAGGAAAATGGCGTCGGCTGATGCCTTTATACCCGAAGACCAGCAGAGATGACGTCTGGTGAAGTGCGACATCAGCCGAAGCCGGACCCAGACTTGGGAATCCGGCCGACCGAAGGGCTGCCTGACGACAGGACAACCCATTTGTTATGACTGCAGATGCTATCCTGTTCGGACATCTACATTTATGGTAGGTACAAAACTGTACTTTATGTGGTACATAAAAAAGCAAGGGGGATCTCATTCCTACCCCCTTTGCAGATTAGCCATGGATCGATAGAACACAGCTCTAGCTTGCAATCTGGACCTTCAAGCTCAGTTTCTACCAGGGAAGCAAAACTTCCTGGCAGACAGTCTGAGCAGAAACCTTTCGGATCCACACGAATGGATGCTGGACACCGAAATATTCAGGATGATAACAGCAGTCTGGGGATGTCCTCACATAGACTTCTTTGCATCCCATCTCAATCATCAACTACAGAATTTTTGCTCCAGGACTTTCCACAAACTAGCTTGGAAAGTGGATGCACTATCTTTCTCTCGGGATATGCCTTTCCGCCTCTTCCTCTTCTTCCTCTTCTTCCACGGGTATTATTAAAGATCAAACAGGACAAGCCCAAGATGATAATCCTGTTGGCCCCAAATTGGCCTCAACAGTTTTGGTACCCCTCTCTGAAAAACCTATGTCTGGAGCCTCCTTGGGTCTTACAACAAATTCCGAGCCTTCTGTCCCAACATCAGGGTTAGGTTCTACACTCCCATGTCAGCACTCTCAGCCTGGCGGCCTGGTTAATCCAGGGCCTTTGATTTCTTCTCTCCTACCCAAGCAGGTTATGGATGTCATTTTGAAAGCCAGACGTTCTATTTGCTTTAATTAGGGGAAGCCAGCTTTCACCCTCTGAGACCTAGAACTGATTTTCCTTCTGATCAGGATTCTGAAATTTCTGATCTGAAGTAGTTAACTTCATTTTATCTGCAACCTGTGGGTATATGGATCCGTATCGGATCCGAACTGGCAACTTTTTTTTTAGCATCTGCTCCATGCTCCTCCCCTTTCCCATAATGCCATACCATCTCCTATCTTCCCTCAGATCTCGTTTGCCACGCTAGTAGTGTGCATCATGGTCTCCTTTGCTCTGAGCTCAGGGATAGTAATTGGTATTTTTTTCTGATATCTAGGTGTGCTTGAGTAAAATGTTTCCCTTCCTCCCCTTGTGCAGTGTCTCGCTTGGTTGTCTGTGTTAAAAAAGTTTTGTATAGAGTAGTAGTTAGGCCTGCCCTACCCCTACCTGTGTGTGTGTGGTTTTGGAGAGGTAGTGTTTGTACCTTGTAGTGCAGGACTATGGCTGACCAGCCGAAGCCTGTCTTTAAAAAATGTTCAGAGTGTGGCCATAAGCTCTCCCCGGCCGAAGGTCACACTCTGTGTGTAATTTGCTTGGGAGTGGCACATTTGCCCACTCAATGTGCTGTCTGTTCAGGTTTTAACCCTAGGGCCCTTAGGGATTGAAAGGCCAAGCTAGTTGCCAAAGGCTTTCTCCCTGCTGCCATGCTGGAATCTGCCTCTGCCTCGGTCTCTAGTGTACCACCTTCCACCCAAACAGGGACTCAACCTCCCTCTTCTTCTGGCGATGGATTTTCTAAGGACAAATCTTCAGTCAGCGTGGCTGACAGAGAAGGAAAAAGAAAGGCGCAGGGAGGAAAGGGAGAAAAGGACGACAGGCATCGTAAGAGGTCCCGAGACAGGCAGCTCTTTCTCAGCCCCCCATCTAAGACCATGAGGCCTGTTTCTCCACGGCTGCGGTCTCCTTGTTTCTCTCCGGAGCCGTTGGAACATTCGGACCCGAGGCCTTCCTCCCCACTGCACAAATCAGCCAGATCCGAGTCGGTGGCCTCTTCGAGGTTGACTCGGAGCCTGTCGGACATGGATATGGACAGGATGATGCGGAGATTTATTCAGACCCAAATTCAGATGGGAGTGTTGCCAGGCCGCTCTCCCTCTGGAGGGGGGACCTCCATGCCTCTTTTCCGCCCCATCTCTCCTTCCCCTATCCATGCTTCGGCTTCAGAGCTCTTGGATCCGAGGTTTTTTGGAGCTGGTAACTCGGCGCCGACTGTTCCTCCAACCTCGACTCCAGTTGTTACCTTGAGTTCCTCGGAACCAACTTGTTCGGATCCGAGTGACTCTCGGAGCTGTGGACAGGGAGTCTGACCCGGGGGAACGGATTCTTCGGTTCTGGCCTTTTTGGATCCTATCCTTTCCTTCAGACCTCAGGCTACCCTGGCTTTGGCTCCGCTCCCCGCTTCGGATCCAGGGAGGGCTTCTCCCTCGGCCTTCGAATTGGTGGAGAGGGTTCTCTCCCAAGGATTTGAGACCCCAGCCCATCCCCTCGGATACCACCCAGGTCCCCCTAGATTTGGCGACTACTCCCCTCATCCTGTCTCAGGGACAGCCTGTGCCAGAGGCTCCCCAGGTTAATCTCCCTGAGGAAACCCCTGCGGCTCACAGATCCCCTTCTGAAAGTCCCACTGAAGAGGGTCACAGTAAGCGCAAGTGCACAAGGAGGCACTTGCATTCCCCTGAGTTCCTCACTACAGACACTGACTTAGATGAGGGAGAAGGTTCCACCAAGTCACCTCCCGAAGATGTCTCCTTCGGAGAAATTATGGAGATCCTCCACCAGAGGGGAGGTTGGTCAGCCCCAAAACCTTCTGGGGATGAGTTGGTGTTCCTGGTGTCATTTGGCATGGGCCCATCTACTTCCTGGGTTTCCCCACCATTGGACCCTTGGTGGACCTAATCACCATGAGGGCATGGAAGGAGCCTGACACTGTAGAGGCCATCCCCAAACGCCCTAACAAGGTAACCTTGTTGAAAGGAACCCCAGCTGATGCTATGTTGGTTGCAGCAGCCACAAAGAAGGAACTAACACAGAGTTCCTCAGTCCACCCTCCAGACAAGGAGTCCAGGTCTGTGGATAGGTTTGGGAAGCGTGTATACTCCTCAGCAACCTTTTCTATCCGTGCGCTGAATTATTTGGCACATGTGATTCGGCTTCAGCGAGACCTTGCTTCGGAATTCGCTGAGTCGCCCCCAGAGTCTTTATCGCCGCAGGACAGACAGTTCTCGGTGAAAATGTGTACTCTGAAGCCAGTCTCAAACACATCAATGCGGCTCCTTTCCCATGCCACGGAAGGAGCAGCTAGGGCGGCTGGGACAGGCATAGCCATGAGGCGTCATGCCTGGCTCAGGTTGTGTCAGTTTGCGGACCCTTTCAAGGCGTCGTTTATCAAATCTCCCTATGACGGTTCTTCCCTTTTTGGGAAGACAGTACGTGACACACTTGTCCAGTGTGAAGACTTTATTTGCCGTTGGAGTCTACTTATCTAACCATCAGCCGTCCTTCTCTAGGAATCAGAGGGCAGAAGAAGATGTGGTTCCGAAAATCTCAGTTTTCCCGGGATTCTCAGGACAACTATTCCCCCGGAGGCAGAGGGGGACAGGATCGACACAGACCCAGAGTTAGAGGGGGTCCTAGGAATTTCAGGTCTAAGGAACCCTTTTCTGATAGACCCGGTCAGCAGCCCTGAGGGGTTTTCCCGACTGTCCTACTCTGGAGGCAGTCTGGGGATGATTGTCCTTAAACCCAGTGGCATGGGAGTCCATTACGACAGATCGCTGGGTTCTACATATAATATCCAGAAGTTACTCTATTCCATTTGTTGCCCCTCCAAATATTACGAAACACCTCCCTGATGTTCCACCCGCTCACAGAGAGGCTGCAACTCTAGAGGGTTCAAAGCTGCTTCTCAAACGAGCCATCAAACAGGGCCCCCCCCCCCCCATGATCAGTCCGGATTAGGCATCTACTCAAGGTTCTTTTTGGTGCCAAAAAAGACAGGGGACCGCAGGCACATTCTAGACCTGTTAACATTAAACCCGTCGGTAGCCAAACAGAAATTCCGGATGGACACCCTACAAGTCCATTCTACCTCTTCTCCGAGAGTACGACTGGATGTGCTCGTTAGACCTTCAGGATGCTTACTACCACATCAAAATACACAGTAGCTCCAGGAGGTTTCTGCGCTTCCCGCTAGGAGCCAGTTATTTTCAGTTCAGAGCCCTACCCTTTGGTCTCACCACAGCCCCCAGGGTGTTCACCAAGGTAATGGCAGTTGCAGCGGCTCACCTGAGGCTTCAGGGTATTCAGGTTTTTCCATACCTGGATTTCTAGCTCTTTGCTGTGCCCAACAAGAATCACTTGTGTCTGGCCCGAAATTATTTCATTCGGTTAGCACATCTACTGGGAATTAGTCAGTGTTCACAAATCCCATTTGCAACCAGTACAAGTTCTAGACTTCATTGGGGCACGGCTAGACACTTTGCAGATGAAGGTATTCTTAACTCCAGACAGGATCCTACACTTCAGGTGCCACATAGCTCAGATAGCGAACTCCAAGTCTTCAATGGCGAGCGAGGTGCTCTGGGCTCCATGGCTGCGCCATATCTATTCTCCCTTGTGCACGCCTTCACATGCAGGTTCTTCAATGGAATCTGGCTGTTCAATGGTCTTGGCTAGACCTGCCCATGGAATTTCCAAACAAGATCAGTCACGTCTGCAGTACATCTCTTCTTTGGTGGTTAAGTTCACCGGAGATATCAAAAGGATGCCTCTTCGCGTCATCTCCAGTCTAAGCCACAGTGACCACGGACGCCTTCCAACTCAGGTGGGGGGTACACTGTTCGGAAAGGACAGTCCAAGGCACGTGGTCCCAGTCAGAGACCAAATTTCACATAAATGTTCTAGAGATGAGGGCAGTGCTTATAGCATGGAAGCCTTTCACACAGTCCTCCCTCTCGGATTGATTACAATTCAGTCAGACAACATGTCGGTTGTTTGGTATATCAGCATGCAGGGGGGAACCAGCTCCTACCCTCTGTCGCGAGACCATGAGAGAGTGGGAATGGGCGTTTTCCGCCGGTCGGTTTCTGATGGCAATGCACATCCCGGGGTGCTCCAACATTTTAACGGACAGATTGAGTCGGGCCATTCTGATGCCTTACGAGTGGTCTCTGAAATAGTCAGTAGCGGAGGAGATCTTCCTTGCATGGGGTCAGCCTTGCTGCAATCTCTTCGCATCTCCTTCCAATGCGAAGTGCAGCGAGTTCTTCGCTCTGATTCCCTCACCAGGGGAAGTCCCCAGAGGCGCTCTAGTCCATGCTTGGCCCCCCCGGCCTTCTGTATGCTTATCCACCATTACCACTCATTCTGATGTTTCTTCAGAAAGCTTGCCGACTACGATGCAAAGTGATCCTCATTGTCCCATTCTGGCATCGTCAGGTTTGGTTCCCATTCCTTTAGTCTCATCTCTTAGTTCCCCCATGGGTTCTGGATCCCTTCCCGGATCTAATCTCTCATCCGTCGGGGGCACGTCCACCTGATCTGGGCAGCCTCAAGCTGTGACAGCTTGGTTGCTCCAGTTACGTTAATTGCTAGGACTCCCGGTCTTTCATCCCCGGTAAAATCCATTCTGGTGGCCTCTCTTAAAGACTCCTCTAGGAAACTTTATTGCAGTAAATGGAAGCGCTTTTCCATTTGGGCCTCAAGAGAGAAAAATCGATCCCTTTACAGCCCCTGTTTTAGCAGTGTTGGACTTCCTGTCTGGTAACTTTCAGCAAGGAGCTAGTTCCTCCACAGTAAAAGTACAATTGGCAGCCATTTCCAGTTTTCACGTTGATGACGACAACATGACCTTAGCCTCCTCTAGGCTGTGTAAGGCTTTTCTTAAAGGTACTTTTCTGTTACGGCCTCCTGTCAAGGATTCTGTGCCTCCTTGGGACCGTACTTTCGTTTTACAGGCATTGATGGCTCCTCCTTTCGAACCTGCAGCTTCTCTGGCCTTGAAATTTTTGTCCTGGAAGACAGCTTTCCTAGATGCCATTACATCATCTAGGAGGGTTTCTGAGCTTAAAGCTCTGTCTGCCATGCTTTCGTATTTGGTCTTCTATAAGGAAAGCTCTCCCTCCCTACTAACCCTTCCTTCTTACCTAAAGTGGCCTCTGATGCAAACATAAACCAGTCCATTAATCTGTCCGTTTTCTTTCCTAACTTCCAAAACAAAGGTGAATACAAACTCCATTTGTTAGATGTTCATAGACAGCTTTGTTTTTATCTTCACAGAACGAAGTCTTTCCACAAGCTGACCAATTGTTTGTTTCCTTTTCCAAAGCATTTATGGGAAAAGCTATTTCTAAAGTTTCTTTGGCCAGATGGATCACTTTTTGTATTTCACATGCCTACAAAGCAAAAGGTTCATCTCCTCCTGGTATTTAGGCTCACTCTACCAGGTCCATGGCGACTTCTGCTGCTTTTTGGTCTAGGGTGCCTTTGGACAATTTGTGCAGCAGCGACCTGGGCCAATTCACATACCTTCTTTTCCCATTACAAATTAGATCTGATTTCGAGGGGTAGACCATCTTTTGGTGCTGCGGTGCTCAGGAATATCCTTTCATAAGGGCCTCCCAGGATTGGAGTAGCTGGGGACTCTGTCCCACAAGTTGCAAATAAAATGAAGTTAACTACTTCAGATAAAGAAGTTATGTACTCACCATAACATTCCATCTGAGTATTTATACTTCATTTTTCTGCAACATTCCCTCCCTCTGTCCCCCGGACCTTGTCCTGTCTTTCCTGATTGGTTTATTGGGTTGAGTTGCTTATGTTTTTAGTTGCAGCAAACTCAGTCTGAGGGAAGATAGATGGTAGGGCATTATGGGTAAGGGGAGGAGCTCGGAGCTTGGAGCAGATGCTAGAAAAAAAGTTGCCGGCTCGGATCCGTATACCCACAGGTTGCAGAAAAATTAAGTACAACTACTCAGATGGAACGTTATGGTGAGCACATAACTTCTTTTTTCTTCTGATTACCAGGATTTTCCCTTTCTGCCTATGAGGATTCTGATGCAGAGGATTCCATTCCATCTACTTCCCCTCCAAAAGATTTTTCTTTTGGTGAAACCTTGCAAGCTCTTACGGTGCATCTCTGCTGGGAAAGCCAGGATTACTCTGACTCCAAAAAGAGGCTTAGGGAATTCTTACTCCTACCTCAACACAGGCCTATAGCTATCCCTCCTCTCCTGGACATTGTCGATGATGCCTTCTTGGAATCTAGCCTGGCCCCAGACACTTTACCTCCGACTCCCAGGAAACTTAACAGGTATTACAGAATACCTGACTCTCACAAGTTCCTCTTCAAGAATTCTACTGCGGACCCAGAGACCATTTCTCAGGAACCTAAAGGCATTAAGGCTACTACTGCCAAAAACTCTACCCCCTCTGATAGAGATTCCAGGGCCTTGGACAGATGGGGTACGAAGGTATACACTTATGCTACTTTGGCCATTAGGGCATTAAACTGCCAGTTTCATATGTTAAAAGTATCAGCAGTATATTATGGGACTACTTAAACAGAAAATGATGTTGATTCTTGACTGTGCTGAAAATGAAGAATTACAGGATTTGATGCATTCTGCTGAACAAGTTGGTAAACATACTTTGCAATGTGGTTTTGACTCTTTAGAAGCATCTTGCAGGGCTGCTGTCACTGGGTCTGTTCTTAGAAGGCATGCTTGGCTTAAGAAGCAAAATTTGCCAGATCATGTTAAAGTTAAATTACTGGATGCTCCCTTAAACCAAGACCGCCTGATTGGCAACAAAGCAGAATACGTCCTTAAAAAGATGGAGGAAAAAGCAAAGTCTATGCAAACTGTTAAAGATTTCATGCAAGTACAACCTCCCAGATTTAGTAGGCATTGGCCTTTTAAGAATTGGTCCTTTCCTTTCTCTTCCAGGCCTTCTCAGTCCAAACCCAGGAACAGCAGACTCCTTAGGCTACAGTCTCAAGGTACTCACAGGCCTAAGCAGTGGGAGTTCCCACTTTCAAAGCTGGAAGTAGTAAGACACCCCCCTATGGAAAACTGTCACAATGACTTAACCTTAAACCTTCCAAGCCCTGCACAACTGCTTGTTCCCTTAGGAGGAAAGATCGACCTGGATGCAAAAAACTGGGAACTCATTACCAAGGACAAATGGGTTTTAAATATAGTTTCCCAAGGATACAGATTCCATTTCCATACCTTACCAACGCCAAACTGTTGGCCAGACATACCCCCAAATCAGTGGGCAGAGGCTCAATAGCAGGTTCTCTCTCTAAGTATCAGGGCTATTCAACCTGTCCCAGCAGAAGAAAGGGGTCAAGGTTTTTGCTCAAGACTTCTCCTGGTACCCAGAAAAGACAGCTCCTGGCATTCTATCCTGGACCTCTCTATTCTTAACACCTTTTTGGTAATCCCAAAATTGAAAATGCTAACACTTAATCAGCTGCTTCCTATGCTAGGCAAAGATGCATAGTTGGCAACCTTCGACTTAAAGGAA
The DNA here is from genome assembly GCF_019279795.1 of Protopterus annectens. Taxonomy (NCBI): domain Eukaryota; kingdom Metazoa; phylum Chordata; order Ceratodontiformes; family Protopteridae; genus Protopterus; species Protopterus annectens. The sequence continues at coordinate 749,867,410 of NC_056749.1, forward strand.
GCTTACCTGCACATTCCAGTAAGGGAATCTTGCAGGAAATACCTACGCTTCAGAGCAGGCTACATGCACTGTCAGATGTCCTTCATGGATGCATCTGCAGTCATAACAAGTGGGTTGTCCTGTCGTCAGGCAGCCCTGCAGTCGGCCGGATTCCAAAGTCCGGGTCCGGCTTCGGCTGATGTCGCACTCCACCCGACGTCATCTCTGTTGGTCTTCGGGTATAAAAGCATCAGCCGACGCCATTTTCCCCAGTCTTTCTTGCCGCGCGGCGCCCGAAGCAGAAGCTGTTCGCAAGTGCCGGTCGGTCGGATCCAGAGATTACTTCTACTGAATACTACTTCGAAGACTTCTAAAGCTAAGTACCCCGTTGGGGACTCTTTCTTGCCTCAGCCGATGTCAGAAAAAGTTAACAATTGTTTAACCTGTGGGAAACAAATACCTCATAAAGATTTCCACTCTTACTGTCTGCCTTGTTTAGGCCCAGCCCACGACGTAGCAGCCTGTTCGCCTGTGCTCTTTCAACCGACGCTTAGGCGTCGGTCGGAGTTTGCAGAACAGTTTTTCGGTACTGATTTTGCGTACATTATGCCGCCGGATCCTCCGACTACCCAATCTACCAAAAACGCAAAGATAAAGACCGACACTCGCGGTCCGCGGTTTCGCCGAAACCACGGTAAAGCAAACGCGAGTGTCTCGGTTTCGGCCGAAACCGAGAAAACTGATCAAAGTACAGCTGAACCTATTCTTACAACTGAGGCCCCTGCTACAACTCTTGAATCGACCTCAGAAATTGTACCCACTCACGGTGGTTGACTTATCAGACACCATCCCCTTGGATGTCTCTACCCCAGCACGTGGTGCTGCTAGGCCTCCAGCAGCCATGTCCATTAAGGCCTTCGCCAGGGCTAAAGCAGCCAAGACTACTAAATCAGTGCCTGTTAAACCCCCACATCCAGGCCCTCTTCTAGTTCTCAAATGCTTTCTTTGGCAGAAGATTTAATTTCTTTAATTAGAGGATCTCAATCTCACCCAGACAGGGCCTCTCAGCCCCCAGAGAAGAGACCTAGGGCAGAGCCCCTGAGCCAGTGTCTTCTGATGATTCTGCTGATGAATCAGACATAACTGACCAGCCAGAGGCTCCCTTCTCCAATTTTGAAGATTCTGATGCTGAAGAATCCATTCCAGCTGCTTCCCCACCAGAAGAATTCTCCTTTGGGAAACCTTGCATGCCATGCGAGAACAGTTCCAATGGCAGCAACAGGATTTTTCAGACTCCAGAAAAAGACTTAGGACCTTTCTGCACCTCCCACAGCACAGGCCCTTGGCTATACCTCCTGTTCTCTCTGTGGTGGATGATGCTTTCAATGATGTTTGCTCCGCTCCAGACTCTTTATCCCCAGCCCCTGCCAAACCAGACAGATTTTACAGGGTGCCAGATACTCATCACCACCTTTACAAGGCCCCTCTTGCAGACCCAGAAACTATATCCCAGGGTCCCAAGGCAGTAGCCGCGACCACAGCTAAAAACCCTATTCCTTCTGAAAGGGAAGCAAGTTCATTAGACAGATGGGGTAAAAAGGTCTACACTTCAGCTACTCTCTCAGCTAGAGCTTTAAACTGTCAGTTTCACATGATACAATACCAAGAGTTTATGCTTGATCAGTTAACTAAAAAGCTAACCACTGATGAATCTCTTGATAAGAAATATGTATTAGAGATGGTAAATAACATACAACAAGTTAGCAACCATTCCTTAAAATGTGGCTATGATGCACTGGAGGCTTCATTTAGATCAGCCATGACAGGCACAGTGATAAGAAGGCATGCATGGCTAAAGGAACAAGCTTTACCGGATCATGTTAAAGCTAAGTTGCTAGATGCTCCTATGGACAAGACAAGTTTGTTTGGTACACCTGCCCAGCAGGTTATGAAGAAAATGGAAGAAAAGGCAAAATCTGTTCAAACTGTCAAAGATTTCTTGCAGGTTCAACCCCAAGGTTTAGCAGGAACTGGCCTGCCAAAATTGGTCCTTTCCTGACTCCACAAAATTTCAAAGGGGCAGGAATAGACGTTCCAGAGGCAGAAACCAATCCAGAGGAGGGGCCTACAGAGGACGACAGTGGCAAGGTAACAACAGAGGCACAGACACAGCCACTGCCACTACATCAGCACAACCACAGTGACTTAATCCTAACTCCGCCTACCAGGGAACAAATAGCAGCTCCTCTAGGCGGAAAGTTAACCTTATTTTCAAAGAACTGGCACTACATAACAAAAGAGAAGTGGATTTTACAAACCATAGATCAAGGTTACCGGTTTCACTTCCACACTCTACCAGTCAAAAGAGGAATGCCAAATCTACCTCCAAATCAAAAAACAGAGGCTCTACGCCAGATAATGGAGTTAGCAAGCATGAGAGCTGTGGAAAGAGTGCCAACAGCAGAACAAGGAAAGGGGTTCTATTCCAGACTATTCCTAGTTCCAAGAAAGGAAAAAAGATGGAGACCAATTCTCGACCTGTCCACCTTAAATACATACATCATTGTCCCAAAATTCAAAATGCTGACCCTACAGCAACTTCTTCCCATGCTGGGCAAGGAGTCTTGGCTGGTAACTCTAGATCTCAAGGAGGCATACCTGCACGTCCCCATTCGACCAATCTGCAGAAGATACCTCAGATTTCTTGCAGGATCAGAGCACTATCAATTCTCAGCATTGCCCTTTGGCTTATCTACTGCGCCCAGAGTATTCACAAAATTCCTGGCATCAGTAATCGCCCATTGCAGACTACAGGGAATTCAAATTTACCCATACCTGGACGACTGCCTACTACAAGGGGACAACAAAAGCAAGCTGACAACAGATTTACAAAGGGTCATTTACTTGCTACAAGAACTGGGATACACAGTCAATTTACAAAAGTCAAGGCTGATACCATCCCAGACAAGGACATTCTTGGGCGCGGAATTGGACACAGTACAACAAATGGCATTCCTGACTACAGAAAAACAAAAAGAACTTCCTCTTTACTTCTTGGCACTAACAAAACTGAACAAGTTAACAGCAAGAAAAGTTCTGCAAGCCTTGGGCTTCATGGCATCATGCATAATCTTGGTCCCATTTGCCAGACTACATATGAGGAAACTACAGTGGTACCTAAAGAATTTATGGTCCCAACACAGACACAGTCTAGAAACAGAAATCCCACTAATTCCATGCTTAAAACAGGAGTTCCTATGGTGGGCTCAGGCATGCCAGTCAAACCCAGGCCTACCCTTTCGCAGATGTCAACCAAGCCAGACCATCACAACAGACGCTTCAGACCTAGGATGGGGGCCCACATGCTGGACAAATGCGTGCAAGGATTGTGGACACAGGATCAACTTCACCTACACATCAATCTAAAAGAAATGCTGGCAGTAAAACTGGCAATCCAAAAGTTCAAACCATTCCTCAAAGAGGGCCAGTTGATAAGGACAGACAACACCACAGTCATGTGGTACATCAACAAACAGGGAGGCACTCATTCATACCCCTATGCAGAATGACCTTGGAGCTGTGGACCCTGGCACTCGGCTACAACATTCAGTTACAGGCAATATTTGTACCGGGAAAGACAATACTCTAGCAGACATATTAAGCAGAACCACTCGATGCCCACGAATGGAAGCTGCACCCGGACATCTTCAAGACCATCTCAAAGAAATGGGGAATGCCACAGATAGACCTATTCGCATCACCTCTCAATCACCAGCTCAAAAATTCTGCACAAGGACATTCCACCCACTAGCATGGAAAGTGGACTCACTCTCCTTCAACTGGAAAGGCCTAACAGCATATGCATTCCCACCTCTTCCTTTGATACACAAGGTACTACTAAAAATCAAGGAAGAACGTCCAAGGATAATCCTGATAGCTCCAAACTGGCCAAGACAACACTGGTACCCACTACTGAAGAGCATGTCTCGAACAATATGTGGCCAATACCCTGATGCCTTTGATGTTAACTCAGAACAACTACAGCATCATACATCCAAACCTAAAACGCTGCAACTGACTGCATGGAACATCACATAGCAGCAGCTAATCCAGAACTTTCCCAAAGAGTTAAAGACATTATTCTTGAAGCACGCAGACCTTCAACAAGAAGGAACTATGCTGGAAAATGGAAAAGGTTTGTCATTTGGAGTACGGAAAGAGGAAAAGATGTGTCAAACATAGATATGCCTAACATTCTGGAGTATCTGGCGAACTTCTTCATTCAGGCCTGTCCTACTCCTCCATCAAGATACATGCATCAGCTATTTCAGCAGAATACAGCTTTGATCCACCTGTTTTTTCGCACCCTTTGCTCAGGCAGTTCCTCAGAGGAATCAAGAATGTAAAACCTCCAAGGAAACCACCATTACCAGCTTGGGATTTAAACTTTGTGCTAGAAAAGTTGACACTATCACCCTTTGAACCAGCAGCAACAGCAGACCTACAACACCTGTCATGGAAAACTGCTTTCCTACTGGCAATTACTTCAGCAAGGAGGGTTTCAGAACTACAGGCCTTAATGGCAGTGCAACCCTTCCTAATCTTCCACCAAGATAGAGGGTCCATGAGGACTAATCCTACATTTATGCCCAAGGTGGTATCCAGAGTATCTTTAAACCAGGCAATCCACCTACCTACCTTCTTTCCCAACCCACAAAACAGAGGGGAAAGAATACTGCATACCTTGGATGTACATAGACAGCTACGCTACTACTTGGACAGAACGAAAAATAGCAGAAAGACTGGCCAACCTTTTTTTGGCCATGCAACAGGGAGGGGAGGAAAAACTATTTTCCAACAGACAATCTCCAAATGGATAGGAAATTGCATACGATACTGTTACTCCTTCCATGGAAAACCAATTCCACAGAACATAAGACCTCATTCTACAAGGGCAACAGCCACTACCACAGCCTTCTTACGAGGAGTGGCAACCAAAGACATTATTGAGGTGGCTACTTGGACCTCCGTGCATACATTTGCCAAGCATTATAATTTGCCTCTATATTCCAGATCCCGAGCAGGATTTGCCACTGCTGTACTGCAAGGGATCCTAAACACACCATAATCTACTTTTATCCTCCTCCCTAGTTGGCTATGGTATTCTACCCACTTGTTATGACTGCAGATGCATCCATGAAGGACATAGTACAGTTTTGTACCTACCATAAATGTAGATGTCCGAACTGGATAGCATCTGCAGTCAGGATTACCCTCCCGCCTTCCCCTCTGTGGTACTCCTAGGGTGTTTACCCTCCTAATAGCTAGCTGTTGGGGGGGAGTCTTTTATGGTGTATTTGTTTGTATATATGTACATATATGCTTATTTTTTGTGTTTACCTCTATCTATTTGGAAACATTGGCATCTATCCAAATTTTAGCCTGCAAGAGGGCTACTGACATCTGGGGCAAGAAACACTGAGGAAAATGGCGTCTGCTGATGCTTTTATACCCGAAGACCAACAGAGATGACGTCGGGTGGAGTGCGACATCAGCCGAAGCCGGACCCGGACTTTGGAATCCGGCCGACTGCAGGGCTGCCTGACGACAGGACAACCCACTTGTTATGACTGCAGATTTTATTGAGTTCGGACATCTACATTTATGGTAGGTACAAAACTGTACTTTCTCTGCACTTCCCTTTGGCTTATCTACTGCGTCCAGGGTATTCACAAAGTGCCTAGCTCCAGTCATTGCATTTTGCAGGCAAAGAAATATTCAAATATACCCATATCTGGACAATTGTCTAAATCAGGCAGAAAGCCAGGACATGCTACTAAAACATCTGGCATTTGTAAAGAAACTGCTAACCTCACTGGGGTACACCATAAACGAAAAGAAATATCATCTAGTCCCCTGCCAACAAACTTTATTCCTGGGAGCAAGCTTGAACACAACTTCCCAGATGGCTTACCTTACGCCAGAGAAACAAGTTTATTTGACAGCCTACTTCAAACTACTGGCCACAAAGACCCCAGCTATCTGCAAGGAAAATCCTGCAAGCCCTGGGGTTCATGGCCTCTTGCATTTTACTAATTCCATATGCAAGACTGCATATGAGGAAACTACAATGGTATCTAAAAAGCCTATGGTGTCAGCATTCTCAGGACCTGGAAATGCATGAATGTTCTTCGTGTTTCACTGTTGCAATCATTACATTTGGGTAATCCTGCTGGCAGGTTGCCCTCAGTTGGCCTGAATTCCAAAGTCCTGGGTCCTGCGTCAGCTGCTGTCGCCCCTTCCCTGACGTCAGGTCGTCAGGGGTATAAAAGATGCGGCCGACGCCATTTTCTTTAGTCTTTCTTGCCGCATGGTGCCCAAAGCAGAAGCAGTTTGCAAGTGCCGGTCGGCCAACTCGTGAGATTTTCGTGTTCGAGTTTCAGATCCGAAGTCTTCAATAAAGCTAAGTACCCCATTGGGGAAACTTTTTTTCTTGCTCCAGACCGATGTTAGAAAAAGTAAGTAATTGTATTTCTTGTGAAAAGCAAATACCTCATAAGGACTTTCATTCTTACTGTATTCCTTGCCTAGGCCCTGATCACAACGTTGCTAGTTGTCGGTTTTGTGCTAGATTTAACCAACGCACTATTAAGCGTCTGTATGATTTTGCTTTGAACTATTTTGGACGCCGGTTTAATTATCCAGAAATGTCATTTGATAGCCATCCGACTACCGGAGTTCACAAAAAAATGTAAAGAAAAGGAGCGAGAGACAACCGAGGCCCAAAACCAACGACGAAGCTTCTCCTAAGCCAGTCGCCGGTTCTAAGTTATGTGCTTTCGTAGCCCCTGATGCCCGCTACTTTAGAGTTGCAGGCTGATACAGATGCCCACGTGGAGTCGGCCATGCCGCTGGAAACTCAAGGTATTGGAGCCTCGGATACTATTCCTTCAGATGGGTCCGGAGCCGCTGAGCAGGCACCGGCTTCTGAGGGTGTATTCAGACCTAAACTTCTTTACATTAAACCAACCTCAGCTTCAAAGGCAAAGACTAAAGCACCTTCTAAAGCAAAGAAACGAACTCTAGAGCCACATGGACAGGTCTCTATGCCCAAAAAACAGATGCTCAAAATGGCCGAAGACTTAATTACCTTGATCAGGGGTTCCCATCCCCCTCCTGATAAGGGGCCTAGGCAAGAGACTGACTATTACTCCTCAGATCAGGTTTCTATTTCTTCTGATTTCTCTTCTGATCAGGAATATTCTCTTCCCCCCATGAGGATTCTGATGCTGAAGAATCCATACCTTCAGCTTCTCCTCCAGAGGACTATTCTTTTGGGGAAACCTTGCATACCATGAGGGAGCATTTCCACTGGGAGAGCCAAGATTTTTCAGAATCTAAAAAGAGCCTCAGGGATTTCCTTTTACTTCCACAATACAGGCCAATAGCCATTCCACCTGTGTTAGATATTGTAGATGATGTGTTTTCAGAGTCTAGTCTCACCCCTGACTCCTTACCTCCAGCTCCTGTTAAGCCTGACAGATATTACAGGGTTCCTGACTCTCATAAATTCCTTTTTTAAAAATCCTGCTGCAGACCCAGAAACTATTTCACAAGGTCCCAAAGGAGTTAAGGCTTCCACTGCAAAAAACCCTACCCCCCTTTGACCGAGATTCTGGGGTTCTGGATAAATGGGGGAAAAAAGGTTTACACATTTGCAACCTTGGCTATAAGGGCCTTAAACTGTCAGATGTCCTTCATGGATGCATCTGCAGTCATAACAACTGGGTTGTCCTGTCGTCAGGCAGCCCTTCAGTCGGCCGGATTCCAAAGTCCGGGTCCGGCTTCGGCTGATGTCGCACTTCACCCGACGTCATCTCTGTTGGTCTTCGGGTATATAAGCATCAGCCGACGCCATTTTCTTCAGTCTTTCTTGCCGCGTGGCGCCCGAAGCAGAAGCTGTTCGCAAGTGCCGGTTGGTCGGATCCAGAGATTACTTCTACCGAATACTACTTCGAAGACTTCTAAAGCTAAGTACCCGTTGGGACTCTTTCTTGCCTCAGCCGATGTCAGAAAAAGTTAATAATTGTTTAACCTGTGGGAAACAAATACCTCATAAAGATTTCCACTCTTACTGCCTGCCCTGTTTAGGCCCAGCCCACGACGTAGCAGCTTGTTCGTCCTGTGCTTCTTTCAACCGACGAACGCTTAGGCGTCGGTCAGAGTTTGCAGAACAGTTTTTCGGTTCTGACTTTGCGTACATTATGCCGTCGGACCCTCCGACTTCGCATTCTGCCAAAAAACGCAAAGAAAAAGACCGACACTCGTGGGCGGCGGTTTCGGCCGAAACCATGGTTAAGCAAACATGAGTGTCTCGGTTTCGGCCGAAACCGAGAAAACTGATCAAACTACACCTGAAACTATCACTACAACTGAGGTCCCTACTAACACTCTTGAATCGGCCTCAGAAATTTTACCCACTACGGTGCTTACCACTGACTTATCAGACACCATTCCCTTGGATGTCTCTACCCCAGCACGTGGTGCTGCTAGGCCTCCAGCAGCCATGTCCATTAAGGCCTTCGCCAGGGCTAAAGCAGCCAAGACTACTAAAACAGTGCCTGTTAAACCCCCTTCCAGGCCCTCTACCAGTTCTCAAATGCTTACCTTGGCACAGGATTTAATTTCATTAATTAGAGGATCTCAATCTCACCCAGACAGGGCCTCTCAGCCCCCAGAAAAGAGACCTAGGGCAGAGCCCCCTGAGCCAGTGTCCTCTGATGATTCTGCTGATGAATCAGACATAACTGACCAGCCAGAGGCTCCTTTCTCCAATTTTGAAGATTCTGATGCTGAAGAATCCATTCCAGCTGCTTCCCCTCCAGAAGAATTCTCCTTTGGGGAAACCTTGCATGCCATGCGAGAACAGTTCCAATGGCAGCAACAGGATTTTTCAGACTCCAGGAAAAGACTTAGGACCTTTTTGCACCTACCACAGCACAGGCCCTTAGCTATCCCTCCTGTTCTCTCTGTGGTGGATGATTCTTTCAATGATGCCTGCTCAGCTCCAGATTCTTTACCCCCTGCCCCTACCAAACCAGACAGATTTTACAGGGTGCCAGATACTCATCACCACCTCTACAAGGCCCCTCTTGCAGACCCCGAAACTATACCCCAGGGTCCCAAGGCAGTAGCCGCGACTATAGCTAAAAACCCTGTTCCTTCTGAAAGGGAAGCAAGGTCATTAGACAGATGGGGTAAAAAAGTTTACACTTCAGCCACTCTTTCAGCTAGAGCTTTAAATTGTCAGTTTCACATGATACAATACCAAGAGTTTATGCTTGATCAGTTAACTAAAAAGCTAACCACTGATGAATCTCTTGATAAGAATTATGTATTAGAAATGGTAAATAACATACAGCAGGTTAGTAACCATTCTTTAAAATGTGGCTATGATGCACTGGAGGCTTCATTTAGATCAGCCATGACTGGCACAGTAATTAGAAGGCATGCATGGCTAAAGGAGCAAGCTTTACCGGATCATGTTAAATCTAAATTGCTTGATGCTCCTATGGATAAATCAAGTTTGTTTGGCACACCTGCCCAGCAGGTTATGAAGAAAATGGAAGAAAAGGCAAAATCAGTCCAGACAGTTAAAGAATTTTTGCAGGTTCAACCCCCAAGGTTTAGCAGGAACTGGCCTGCCAAAAATTGGTCCTTTCCTGACTCCACAAGACCTCAAAGGGGCAGGAATAGACGTTCCAGAGGCAGAAACCAATCCAGAGGAGGTGCCTACAGAGGACGACAGTGGCAAGGTAACAACAGAGGCACAGAATCAACACCTGCCTCTACATCAACACAGCCACAGTGACTTAAACCTAAACCCGCCTACCAGGGAACAAATAGCAGCTCCTCTAGGCGGAAAGCTAACCTTATTTTCAAAAAACTGGCAGCACATAACAAAGGACAAGTGGATTTTACGAACCATAGATCAAGGTTACCGGTTCCACTTCCACACTTTACCAGTCAAAAGAGGAATGCCAAACCTACCTCCAAATCAAAAAACAGAGGCTCTACAACAGATAATGGAATTAGCAAACATGAGAGCTGTGGAAAAAGTGCCAACAGCAGAGCAAGGAAAGGAGTTCTACTCCAGACTATTCCTAGTTCCAAGAAAGGAAAAAAGTTGGAGACCAATTCTAGACCTGTCTACTCTAAATACTTACATCATTGTCCCAAAATTCAAAATGCTGACCCTACAGCAACTTCTTCCCATGCTGGGCAAGGAGTGTTGGCTGGTAACTCTAGATCTCAAGGAGGCATACCTGCACGTCCCCATTCGGCCTATCTGCAGAAGATACCTCAGATTTCTTGCAGGATCAGAGCACTATCAATTCTCAGCATTGCCCTTTGGCTTATCTACTGCGCCCAGAGTATTCACAAAATGCCTGGCATCAGTAATCGCCCATTGCAGACTACAGGAATTCAAATTTATCCATACCTGGACGACTGTCTGATACAAGGGGACAACAAAAGCAAGCTGACAACAGATTTACAAAGGGTCATCTACTTGCTTCAAGCACTGGGATACACAGTCAATTTACAAAAGTCAAGGCTGATACCATCCCAGACAAGGACTTTCCTAGGAGCGGAATTGGACACAGTAAGGCAAATGGCATTCCTAACTACAGAAAAACAAAAGAACTCCTCTTTACTTCTTGGCACTAACAAATCTGAACAAGTTAACAGCAAGAAAGGTACTGCAGGCCTTGGGTTTCATGGCATCATGCATAATCTTGGTTCCATTTGCCAGACTACATATGAGAAAGCTTCAGTGGTACCTAAAGAATTTATGGTCCCAACACAGACACAGCCTAGAAACGGAAATTCCACTAATACCATGCTTAAAACAGGAGTTCCTATGGTGGGCTCACGATGCCAGTCAAACCCAGGCCTGCCCTTTCGCAAAGGTCAAGCAAGCCAGACCATCACAACAGATGCTTCAGACCTGGGATGGGGGCACATATGCTGGACAAATGCGTGCAAGGATTGTGGACACAGGACCAACTTCACCTGCACATCAACCTAAAAGAAATGCTGGCAGTAAAACTGGCAATCCAAAAGTTCAGACCATTTCTCAAGGAAGGCCAGTTGATGATAAGGACAGACAACACCACAGTCATGTGGTACATCAACAAACAGGGAGGCACTCATTCCTACCCCCTATGCAGAATGACTTTGGAACTGTGGACCCTGGCACTCAGCTACAACATCCAGTTACAGGCAATATTTGTACCAGGAAAAGAAAACTCTCTAGCAGATATGTTAAGCAGGACTACATCGGATGTCCACGAATGGCAGGTGCACCCGGACATCTTCAAGACCATCTCGAAGAAATGGGGAATGCCTCAGATGGATCTATTCGCATCACCTCTCAATCACCAGCTCAAAAAATTCTGCACAAGGACATTCCACCCACTAGCATGGAAAGTGGACTCGCTCTCCTTCAGCTGGAAAGGACTAACAGCATATGCATTCCCACCTCTTCCCTTGATACACAAAGTATTACTAAAAATCAAGGAGGAACGTCCAAGGATAATCCTGATAGCTCCAAACTGGCCAAGACAACATTGGTACCCACTGCTGAGGAGCATGTCTCGAACAATATGTGGCCAATACCCTGATGCCCTTGATGCTAACTCAGAACAACTACAGCACCGTGCATCGGAACCTAAAAGCGTTGCAACTGACTGCATGGAACATAACATAGCAGCTGCTAATCCACAGCTTTCACAAAGAGTTAAAGACATTATTCTTGAAGCACGCAGACCTTCAACAAGAAGAAACTATGCTGGGAAATGGAAAAGGTTTGTCATTTGGAGCTCAGAAAGAGGTAAAGATGTATCAAACATAGATATGCCCAACATTCTGGAGTATCTGGCGAACTACTTCATTCAGGCCTGTCCTACTCCTCCATCAAGATTCATGCATCAGCTATTTCAGCAGAATACAGCTTTGATCCACCTGTTTTTCACACCCTTTGCTCAGGCAGTTCCTCAGAGGAATCAAGAATGTAAAACCTCCAAGGAAACCACCATTACCAGCCTGGGACTTGAACTTTGTGCTAGAAAAATTGACTCTATCACCTTTTGAACCAGCAGCAACAGCAGACCTGCAACACCTGTCATGGAAAACTGCTTTCCTACTGGCAATTACTTCAGCAAGAAGGGTTTCAGAACTACAGGCCTTAATGGCAGTGCAACCCTTTCTAATCTTCCACCAAGATAGAGTGTCCATGAGGACTAATCCTACATTTATGCCTAAGGTGGTATCCAGAGTGTCCTTAAACCAGGCAATCCACCTACCTACCTTCTTTCCCAACCCACAAAACAGAGGGGAAAGAATACTGCATACCTTGGATGTACATAGACAGCTACGCTACTACTTGGACAGAACAAAAATAGCAGAAAGACTGACCAACTTTTCGTAGCCTATGCAACAGGAAGGGAAGGAAAAGCTATTTCCAAACAGACAATCTCCAAATGGATAGGAAATTGCATACGATTCTGTTACTCCTTCCATGGAAAGCAAATTCCACAGAACATAAGACCTCATTCTACAAGGGCAACAGCCACTACCACAGCCTTCTTACGAGGAGTGGCTACCAAAGACATTATTGAGGCGGCTACTTGGACCTCCGTGCATACATTTGCCAAGCATTATAATTTACCTCTATATTCCAGATCCCGAGCAGGGTTTGCCACTGCTGTTCTGCAAGGGATCCTAAACACACCATAATCTACCTTTATCCTCCTCCCTAGTTGGCTATGGTATTCTACCCAGTTGTTATGACTGCAGATGCATCCATGAAGGACATAGTACAGTTTTGTACCTACCATAAATGTAGATGTCCGAATTGGATAGCATCTGCAGTCAGGATTACCTCCCTCCTTCCCTCTGTGGTACTCCTAGGGTGTTTACCCTTCTAATAGCTAGCTAGTGGGGGGACTTCTTTCATGGTGTATTTGTTTGTATTTATGTACATACATGCTTATTTTTGTGTTTACCTCTATCTTTTGGAAACATTGGCATCTATCCAAAATTTTTAGCCTTCTAGAGGGCTTCTGGCATCTGGGGCAAGAAACACTGAAGAAAATGGCGTCGGCTGATGCTTATATACCCGAAGACCAACAGAGATGACGTCGGGTGAAGTGCGACATCAGCTGAAGCCGGACCCGGACTTTGGAATCCGGCCGACTGAAGGGCTGCCTGACGACAGGACAACCCAGTTGTTATGACTGCAGATGCTATCCAATTCGGACATCTACATTTATGGTAGGTACAAAACTGTACTTTTCATATGCTCAAATATCAGCAACATGTCATGGCATTACTCACAGAAAACATTATTAAACTCTGAATGTGCAGAAAACAAGGAAATGCAGGATTTATTGCATGCAGCTGAACAAGTTGGAAAGCATACTTTGCAATGTGGTTTTGATTCTTTGGAGGCCTCCTGCAGGGCCGCAGTTATGGATTCTGTAATTAGGAGGCATGCTTGGTTAAAGGAACAAAATCTGCCTGATCATGTCAAAGTTAAATTATTAGATGCACTTTTACAGCATGATACTTTGGTGTTAAGGCAGAGGAGGTGTTAAAGAAAACTGAGGACAAAGCTAAATCTATGCAAACTGTCAAAGATTTTTTACAAGTCCAGCCACCTAGGTTTAGTAGACATTGGCCTACAAAGAATTGGTCCTTTCCTGTGTCAGACAGACCTCAAAGGGGCAGGTCCAGACGCCCTAGAGGCAGATCCCAGGCACTAGGTTCCTACAGGTCAAAACAATGGGGTGCTTCAAACCTCCAAAGTTGGTGAAGACAAATCGCAACCATACAGGAAACAGTCCCAATGACTTCCCCCTGCCTGCACCAAGCACTTATCTCCTGGCAGCACACTTAGGGGGAAAATTAGCACTTTTTTCTCAAAACTGGCACCTTATAACCCAGGACAAGTGGGTTCTAAATATCGTGTCACAAGGGTACAGGTTCCATTTCCTTACCCTGCCAAAGACAAACTGCTGGCCAGATCTGCCAAAAAAATCAATGGGCAGAGGCACAAAAACAAGTCTCATCCCTCATGGACATGGGGGCCATACCAGAGCAAGAGCAGGGACAAGGATTTTACTCAAGACTGATGTCCTTCAAGGATGCATCTGCAGTCCTTACAAATGGGTTGCCCTGTCGTCAGGCAGCCCTTCGGTCGGCCGGATTCCAAAGCCTGGGTCTGGCCTCGGCTGGTGTCGCACTTCACCCGACGTCATAGCTGCAGTTATTCGGGTATAAAGGCATCAGCCGACGCCATCTTCCTTAGTCTTTCTTGCCGCGTGGCGCCCAAAGCAGAAGCTGTTCGCAAGTGCCGGTCGGTCAGAACCAGAGATTACTACTGAATACTACTACCGAAGACTTCTAAAAAGTTAAGTACCCCGTTGGGGACTCTTTCTTGCCTCAGCCGATGTCAGAAAAAGTGAATAACTGTTTAACTTGTGGGAAACAAATACCTCATAAAGATTTCCACTCTTACTGCTTACCTTGTCTAGGCCCAGACCACGACGTTGCAGCTTGTCTAGCCTGTGCTTCTTTTAACCGGCGGACTCTTAGACGTCGGTCGGAATTTGCTGAGGAGTTTTTCGGCTCTGATTTTGCTTATATTATGCTGTCGGATCCTCCGACTTCGCAAATATCCAAAAAAACGCAAGGAAAAGGACCGACACTCGCGGTCCGCGGTTTCGACCGAAACCGCGGTTAAGCCAACCGCGAGCGTCTCGGTTTCGGCTGAAACCGAGCAAGCGGTTCTTCCTTCAGCCGAAAACTTACCTTCTACCGAGGCCTCTTCAACCTCGTGGAATCGCCTTCTGAAATCCCTCCTGCTGTTGCAGTTTCTCAGGAATTATCAGACACTATTCCCTTGGATAATTCAACCCCTGCACGTGGAGCTGCTAGGCCACCTGCAGCCATGTCCATTAAGGCCTTTGCCAGGGCTAAAGCAGCTAAAGCTACTAAATCTGTGCCTACTAAGACCCCCCTCTCATAGGCCTAGCTCTAGTTCACAAATGCTTAGTTTAGCAGAGGATCTCATTTCTTTAATCCGAGGATCCCAACCTCAACCAGACAGGGCCTCTCACCCTCCTCCAGAGAAGAGGCCTAGAGCAGAGCCCCCAGAGCCAGTGTCTACAGATGATTCCTCTGATGATTCAAATGATACAGACCCTCCAGAGGCTCCTTACTCCCCTTATGAAGACTCTGATGCTGAAGAGTCCATCCCTTCTGCCTCTCCGCCTGAGGAATTTTCTTTTGGGGAAACCTTGCATGCTATGAGGGAACAATTTCAGTGGCAGGGCCAGGATTTTTCAGATTCCAGAAAAAGGCTTAGAACTTTTCTGCATTTACCACAACATAGGCCTTTAGCCATACCTCCAGTTCTTTCTGTTGTAGATGATGCATTTAATGATGCTTGTACTGCTCCTGATTCTCTACCTCTGGCCCCTGCTAAGCCCGATAGATACTACAGGGTCCCGGACACACATTACCACTTGTATAAGTCTCCTTTTGCAGATCCCGAAACTATCTCCCAAGGACCTAAGGCTGTAGCAGCTACCTCTGCCAAAAACCCCCTCCCCTCTGAAAGGGAATCCAGATCCTTAGAGAGATGGGGTAAAAAAGTTTACACTTCTGCTACTCTTTCAGCTAGGGCCTTGAACTGTCAATTTCACATGATACAGTATCAAGAATTTATGCTAGACCAGTTAATCAAAAAATTGTCCTCGGATGAAACATTAGACACAAAATCTGTGCAGGAAATGGTACATAACATTCAGCAAGTCAGTAACCATTCCTTAAAATGCGGCTATGATGCACTGGGAGGCTTCCTTTAGATCAGCCATGACTGGCACAGTTATCAGAAGGCATGCATGGTTAAAAGAACAGGCCTTACCAGACCATGTCAAATCAAAACTATTAGATGCTCCTATGGATAAGATCAATTTGTTTGGCACTCCTGCGCAACAAGTACTGAAGAAGATGGAAGAGAAGGCAAAATCTGTCCAAACAGCGAGGCACAGCCACAG
Source organism: Protopterus annectens (assembly GCF_019279795.1). Classification (NCBI taxonomy): domain Eukaryota; kingdom Metazoa; phylum Chordata; order Ceratodontiformes; family Protopteridae; genus Protopterus; species Protopterus annectens. The sequence continues at coordinate 749,883,513 of NC_056749.1, forward strand.
ACACAGCCACCACCGCAACTACAGGTCAATCACAGTAACTTGGCTCTGGCACCGCCTACCAGGGAACAACTAGAAGCACCCTTAGGCGGGAAGCTAGCCTTATTTTCCACAAACTGGCATTACATCACAAGAGACAAGTGGATTTTGCAGACAATAGACCAAGGTTACAGGTTTCACTTCCATACTCTACCAGGGAAGAGAGGAATGCCAAACCTACCTCCAAATCAAAAGGCAGAAGCTCTAAAACAAATATCTCAATTATTAAGGATGAGAGCTGTGGAAAAGGTACCATCTATGGGGAAGGAAAGGGATTTTACTCCAGACTCTTCCTGGTACCAAGAAAAGAGAGCAAATGGAGACCTATTCTCGACCTGTCCGCTTTAAACACATTCCTCATTGTTCCAAAATTCAGAATGCTGACTCTACAGCAGCTTCTTCCCATGCTGGGCAAGGAGTCTTGGCTGGTAACTCTAGATCTCAAGGAGGCATACCTGCACGTCCCCTTACGACCAAATTGCAGAAGATACCTCAGATTTCTTGCAGGATCAGAGCATTATCAATTCTCAGCATTGCCCTTTGGCTTATCTACTGCGCCCAGAGTGTTCACGAAATGCCTGGCATCAGTAATTGCTCATTGCAGGCTCCAGGGAATCCAAATCTACCCTTACCTGGACGACTGCCTGATACAAGCGGACAACAAAAACAAGCTAGCAGAAGACTTGCAAAGGGTCATTTACCTACTACAAGCCCTGGGATATACAGTCAATATAAAAAAGTCAAGGCTGATACCATCCCAAAGGATAACCTTTTTGGGTGCAGAGCTAAACACATCAAAACAAATGGCATTCCTAATGGTAGAAAAACAGAAGCAACTACCTCTCTACTTCTTGACATTAACAAAGCAGGACCATCTAACAGCAAGAAAAGTCCTGCAAGCCTTGGGCTTCATGGCATCCTGCATAATATTGGTTCCACATGCCAGACTGCATATGAGAAAGTTACAGTGGTACCTAAGGAATTTATGGTCTCAACACAAGCACAGCCTAGAAACTCAAATTCCAATAATTCCATGCCTGAAACAAGAATTCCTATGGTGGGCTCAGGCCTGTCAGGCAAACACAGGATTGCCCTTCCACAACACTCAGCCAAGCCAAACCATCACGACGGACGCCTCAGACCTCGGTTGGGGGGCCCACATGCTGGACAAGTGCATTCAAGGTTTATGGACTCCAGACCAGCTGCACCTACACATAAACCTAAAGAAAATGTTGGCAGTAAAACTGGCAATTCAGACATTCAGACCATTTCTCCGACAAGGTCAATTGATAAGGACAGACAACACCACAGTTATGTGGTACATCAACAAACAGGGAGGCACACATTCGTACCCTCTATGCCGGATGGCACTGGACCTCTGGAATGTGGCCCTGAGCTACAACATTCAGTTACAAGCAATTTTTGTACCAGGAAAGGAAAACATTCTAGCAGACATATTAAGCAGGACTACCACGGATGCCCACGAATGGGATGCTGCATCCGGACATCTTCAAAACCATTACAAGGAAATGGGGACTCCCAGAAATAGACTTATTTGCATCCCCACACAATCACCAGCTACAGAAATTCTGCACAAGGACGTACCACCCACTTGCTTGGAAGGTGGACTCCCTGTCTTTCAGCTGGAAAAACCTGGCAGCATATGCATTCCCACCACTTCCTTTGATGCACAAGGTGTTATTGAAAATCAGAGGACCGTCCAAGGATCATTCTGATAGCTCCAGACTGGCCAAGACAACATTGGTACCCATTACTGAGGAGCATGTCTCGGGAACAAATGTGGCACTTACCCCTGGTTCCCTTGCTGTTAACACAGAACAACTACAACATCCTGCATCCAAGCCTGAAAACGCTGCAGCTGACTGCCTGGAACATTGCATAAGGCCAATTAACCCAAATTTATCCCAAAGGGTTAAAGACATTATCCTGGAGGCTCACAGACCCTCAACAAGGAAAAATTATTCAGCAAAATGGAAAAGATACCTCATTTGGAGTACTACAAAAGGAGAAGATGTGTCACTGGTAAACATAGCCAACATCCTGGAATACTTGGCAGAGCTCTTTCACAAAGGCCTGTCCTATTCTTCCATTAAGATTCATGCATCAGCTATTTCAGCAGAATATGACTTGGATCCTCCAGTCTTCTCATATCCTTTACTCAGGCAGTTTCTGAGAGGAATTAAAAATGTAAAACCTCCTAGGAATCCACCATTACCAGCATGGGACTTGAACTTTGTGCTAGAAAAATTGACACTCCCTCCTTTCGAACCAGCAGCAACAGCAGAATTACAATACTTATCATGGAAAACTGCTTTCTTACTGGCAATCACTTCAGCAAGAAGGGTATCTGAGCTACAGACATTAATGGCAGTACAACCCTTCCTGATCTTCCATCAAGATAGAGTGTCAATGAGAACAAATCCTACTTTTATGCCTAAGGTGGTCTCCAGAGTATCTTTAAATCAGGCTATCCACCTACCTACATTCTTCCCCAACCCACAGAACAGGGGAGAAAGACTGTTGCATACCTTGGATGTACATAGACAATTACGCTACTACCTGGACAGGACCAAGGGCAATAGAAAAACTGACCAGCTATTGGTAGCATATGCAACAGGAATGGAAGGAAAAGCAATTTCAAAACCGACTATTTCCAAGTGGATAGGAAATTGTATCAGATTTTGTTACTCCTACCATGGAAAGAAAACTCCAGAAAACATCAGGCCTCACTCTACAAGGGCTACAGCCACTACCACAGCTTTCCTACGAGGAGTGGCTACCAAGGACATTTTAGAGGCTGCTACTTGGAGCTCCGTGCATACATTTGCCAAGCATTATAATTTACCTTTATACTCTAGATCCCGAGCAGGTTTTGCCACTGCTGTTTTGCAAGGGATCTTAACTACACCATAACTTCCTTTTTCCTCCTTCCCCAGTTTGGCTATGGTATTCTACCCATTTGTAAGGACTGCAGATGCATCCTTGAAGGACATAGTACAGTTTTGTACCTACCATAAATGTAGATGTCCGATAGGAATGCATCTGCAGTCAGGATTACCCACCCGCCTTTCCCCTCTGTGGTACTCCTAGGGTATTGCCCATCTTATAGCTAGCTGAGGGAATCTATTATGGTGTATTTGTTTGTATATATGTACATACATGCTTATTTTTTGTGTTTGCTCTCTACTATTTGGAATCATTGGCATTTATCCAAATTTAGCCTTCCTAGAGGGCGCCTGGCATCGGGGGCAAGAAACACTGAGGAAGATGGCGTCGGCTGATGCCTTTATACCCGAATAACTGCAGCTATGACTGGTGAAGTGCGACACCAGCCGAGGCCAGACCCAGACTTTGGAATCCGGCCGACCGAAGGGCTTCCTGACGACAGGACAACCCATTTGTAAGGACTGCAGATGCATTCCTATCGGACACCTACATTTATGGTAGGTACAAAACTGTACATGTTCTTCATCTCACATTGCTGCAGTCCTTACATATGGGTAGTCCGCTGTCCTCGGTCGGCCCGAATACCAAAGTATTAGGCTGACGTCGGTCAAGGCGCTTAAAACTGACATCAGAACGTCAGGGTACAAAAGCGCATGACCGACGTCATATCCTCAGTCTTTTTTGCCGCATGGTCCGATGCAGAAGCAGCGTTGCAAGTGCCGTTCGGCGTTCTGAAATTTTTCGAGTTCGGAGTTTCAGACCGAATCCAAGTTGGCTAAGTACCCGTTAGAATATTTTGGTTTTTCTTGCCTCAGTGTATTACGGATGTTAGAAAAGTGAATAATTGTATTTCTTGTGGGAAACAGATACCGCATAGGGATTATCATTCTTTGTGTATTCCTTGTTTGGGGCCTGAGCACGACGTAGTCGGGTGTCGCTTTGTGCTAGGTTTAATAAGCGCACTATTAGCGAAGGTTGGATTGTGCTAGGCTGGTCTTGAAGCGGTGCAATTATAATATGCCGTCGTTTACTCCGACGCCCGCTTCCACGAAGAAGCGCAGAGACAAAGCGGTTAAACCTAGGCAAGATGAGTCGTCCGTTCCGGACGCCGGTTCTTTAGAGGCTTCAGTGGAACCGGTGGTTCCGATGGAGGCTTCTCTGGAGTCTCAGGGGGAGACTTTGATTTTGCAGGATGTGGCCTCTCAAGAGGCAGGTCAGGCTGAAGGGGCGTCTCAGGTTTCTGTACTCTCCTCCCTTCCCAGGGTGGTTAGACCCTCTCCTTCTGTTTCCAAGACTTCTTCCAGAGGCAGGCCAGGTTTAGCTGCTGTTGGTGTCAGTCCTAGTTCAGCAGGGTCTGTGCCTAAGAAGCACATGCTTAAAATGGCAGAAGATTTGATTACTCTGATTAGAGGTTCTTTGCCCCCTCCTGATAAGAGGCTTAGGGTGGAGCCAGAGTTGGAAAGTTTTGTACAGGCTTCGGATGTTTCAGAGTCTTCGGCTGAAGACTTGCAGGAGTACTCTCCTTATTCTGATTCTGATGCAGAAGATTCCACTCCTTCTGCTTCTCCTCCAGAGGATTTTTCATTTTCAGAGACACTTCATTCTATGAGGGAACATTTTAAGTGGGAAGGTCAGGACTTCTCTGATTCACGGAAAAGGCTTAGGGAATTTTTGTTTTTACCTCAATATAGGCCCTTAGCTATACCCCCTGTTCTGGATGTTGTACAAGATGTGTTTTCAGAGGCCTCACTTAATCCTGATTCTCTGCCCCTAAGCCTGTTAAACCAGATAGGTATTACAGGGTGCCTGAGGCTCATAAATATCTCTATAAGAGTCCTATGGCGGACCCAGAAACTATTAGTCAGGGACCTAAGGGTGTCAGGGCCTCTGTTGTAAAGAACCCGGTTCCTCTAGATAAAGAGGCCAGGGCTTTGGATAGATGGGGAAAGAAGGTCTATACATCTTCTACCTTAGCAATGAGGGCTTTAAATTGCCAGTTTCATATGTTGAAATATCAAAATTTTCTTCTTTCTCAATTGAAATCTAAGGTGGATGCTCTGGCAGAAGGCATTGAGTGTAAAGAATTACAAGATTTGGTGCATGTCTCTGAACAGGTGGGTAAGCATTCTTTACAGTGTGGTTTTGATGCTGTGCAGGCCTCTTCTAGGGTGGCTGCCACTGGTTCAGTTCTTCGCAGGCACGCCTGGCTTAAGGATCAGAATTTATCTGACCATGTTAAGACAAGGATTTTGGATGCTCCTTTGCAGTCTGAAGTGTTGTTTGGTCCACCTGTGGAGTCAGTCTTGAAGAAAATGGAGGACAAGGCTAAGTCTATGCAGACTGTTAAAGATTCAAGTTCAGCCTCCGAAGTTTAGTAGAAATTGGCCTGCTTAAGGGGTGGACGTATCCTTCTTCTGATTCTCAGTCTAGGGGTAGGTCTAGACATGGTAGGGGCAGAGCTCAGAGTTCCTTCAGACCTAGAACATGGAGTTCACCTGCACAATCTTCGAGTGAGGGCAGGGGCCAGTCCTTTCGTAAACAGGCCCAATGACCTACTCTTTCAGCTGCCAGATCCTTCTTGCCTGGCAGCACCTTTGGGAGGACGGTTGGCACTCTTCAAGGAAAATTGGATTTTAATTACCCAGGACAAATGGGTATTGGATATCATACACCAAGGTTACAAGTTTTATTTCCATACCTTGCCCCCTTCAAAGGCATGCCAGACGTTCCTCCTCAGCAAAGACTAGAGGCTCACAAACAGATTTCTCTACTACTTCAAATAGGAGCTATACAACCGGTCCCTCTGCCAGAAGTGGGCCTAGGATTTTATTCTCGCCTGTTTCTAGTACCAAAGAAAGGGAACACGTGGAGACCAATTTTGGATTTATCTATCCTCAACACATATCTGGACATTCCCAAGTTCAAAATGTTGGCGTTACAACAGCTTTTACCTCTGCTGGGCAAAGATCACTGGATGGTGACTCTGGATCTCAAGGAAGCTTACCTTCATGTTCCTATCAGGCCCAGTTGCAGGAAGTATCTGCGTTTGGCTGGGACTTTTCATTATCAGTTCTCTGCATTGCCCTTTGGCTTATCTACTGCCCAGAGTGTTCACGAAGGTTCTGGCTCCAGTGGTAGCTTTCTTCAGGCTAAGAGGAATACAAATCTATCCTTATTTGGACGATTGCCTGATTCTGGCTCAAGGAAAGGACGAACTTCTTCATCATTTACAGTATGTGATGGCAGTGTTAAGATGCCTAGGGTATTCTGTGAACGAAATAAAGTCCAGTCTAGTACCCTCGCAGGATATGTGCTTTCTGGGTGTGAGACTGAATACAGCATCCCAGATGGCCTTTTTGACCCCGGACAAACAAAATAATCTTTCTCTTTATTTCCATCAATTGTCTCGTCAGTCCAGGCTGACTGCAAGGACAGTCCTTCAAGCCTTGGGGTTCATGGCATCTTGTATTCTGGTACTTCCCAATGCCAAACTGCATATGAGGAAGCTACAATGGTATCTCAAAAATGTATGGACGCAACACTGCCAAGATATGGACACTGTCATTCAGATAATACCTTGCATTCAAAAGGAATTTTTGTGGTGGGCTCAGGAATGTCACCTAAACAAGGGACTCTCTGTGACCCGACCAGAGGCGAGTCAGATTCTAACGACAGATGCCTCAGACAAAGCTTGGGGAGCTCATCTAAATGGAAAATGGGTACAAGACACGTGGCCTGCCAGACTTCAACATTTGCATATCAACTTCAAGGAGATGTTAGCAGTCCAATTTGCATTGATAGCTTTCAAGGATTTACTTATTCCAGGGCAGGTGTTGATTCTAACAGACAACACAACTGTCATGTGGTACATCAACAAGCAAGGGGGGACACATTCATACCCTCTATGCAGACAAGCAATGATTTTGTGGGAGACTGCTCTCAGTTTACAGCTAAATCTTCAGGCAAGGTTTCTGCCAGGGACACAGAACTCCTTAGCAGATGTGTTGAGCAGACAAATTATGGATCCCCACGAGTGGAAATTGGATCCTCATGTATTTCAAGAATTGACAGTGTTATGGGGAACTCCAGACATAGATCTGTTCACTTCTCCACTAAATTACCAGTTGCCAAAGTTTTGCACAAAAAGGTTTCATCCCACAGCTTGGAAAGTGGATGCTCTCTCATTCAATTGGAGCAATCTTCACGTGTATGCCTTTCCACCACTGCCTCTCCTCCCAAAGGTACTCCTGAAGGTCAGACAGGACAAGCCAACCATGATTTTAATAGCTCCGGATTGGCCTCGACAGCACTGGTACCCATTACTGAGAAGTCTGGTTCGGGAGCCTCCATGGCCTTTGCCTTCGATTCCACACCTGCTGTCTCAGGAGAACAGTTATTTACTCAATGTCAAACTTCACTCTCTGCATCTAACAACCTGGCATATTCTGTTTTAAACCCTGGAGGGTCTCAGCTTCCACAACAAGTTTTGAATGTTATTTTGGAGGCCAGAAGGCCTAGTACAAGGAAAGTTTACGCAGATAAATGGAGGAGATTTTTAATTTGGTGTACAGCAAAGGACTTTGATGTTTCTAAACCTAATTTAAGTGTTGCTCTTCAATACCTTACTGAGTTATTGGACAAAGGTTTGTCCTTCTCCTCTATAAAGGTTCATGCTGCAGCAATTTCTGCTCACTATGACTGTGACCCACCATTATTTTCTCATCCTTTGTTTAAGCAATTCCTTAGAGGGGCAAAGAATATAAGACCCCCACGTAGAGCTCCTACTCCTCCTTGGGATCTCAATTTTGTGTTGGAGAAACTCACTCTACAACCTTTTGAGCCTGCAGCTACTGCAGAGTTGAAATATTTATCATGGAAGACTGCTTTTTTGTTGGCCATTACCTCTGCGAGAAGGGTTTCTGAATTACAGGCCCTTATGGCGGTTGAGCCTTTCTTAATTTTCCACAAGGATAGGGTGTCTTTGCGTACTAACCCTTACTTTATGCCTAAAGTGGTTTCTAGTGTGGCTTTAAACCAGACTATTCATTTGCCTACTTTTTATGCATACCCCCAAAATAAAGGGGAGAAGATTTTGCACACTTTGGATATCCACAGACAGTTGCGATATTATTTGAGCAGAACTAAAGGGTTCAGGCAGTCTCAGCAGTTGTTTGTTTCATTTGCTTTGGGTTCTCAGGGCAAACCTGTTTCAAAACAAACTATTTCTAAGTGGATTGGTTTTTGTATTGCTTTCTGTTATTCCCATCATGGTAAGGAGATTCCAGTTGGGATTAGGCCTCATTCCACTAGGGCTACTGCCACTTCTACAGCTTTTCTAAGGGGGGTGGCTACTAAAGATATTTTGGAGGCAGCTACTTGGAGTTCAGTGCATACTTTCTCTAAGCATTACCACCTTCCACTTTACTCTAAATCTAGGGCTGGTTTTGCCACTGCAATTTTACAGGGCATTTTGGCAGCTCCTAATGCTTTATAGTTTTGCCATCCTCCCTTACCTCTGCTTTGGGATTCTACCCATATGTAAGGACTGCAGCAATGTGAGATGAAGAACATAGTACAGTTTTGTACCTACCATAAATGTAGATGTTCAAGATCCACATTGCTGCAGTCCAATTTACCCTCCCTCCTTCCCCTCTGTAGTTAGAGGTGGTTGTGTGGTTTGGGTTGTAAATTTTGTAAATATGGTTAGTGCAGGGGTGGTTGGTTGTTCTTTGCTGTTTTTTGGCTTTGGCCTTTCTTTTTAGGGCCTTCTGACATCTGGGGCAAGAAAAGACTGAGGATATGACGTCGGTCATGCGCTTTTGTACCCTGACGTTCTGATGTCAGTTTTAAGCGCCTTGACCGACGTCAGCCTAATACTTTGGTATTCGGGCCGACCGAGGACAGCGGACTACCCATATGTAAGGATAGCAGCAATGTGGATCTTCGAACATCTACATTTGTGGTAGGTACAAAACTGTACTTTTCTTGGTACCCAGAAAGGACAAGACCTGGAGACCAATACTGGACCTACCTATTCTGAAAACATTCCTGGATATACCAAAATTCAAGATGATGACTTTACAGCAGCTTCTGCCCACGCTGGGCAAGATCGCTTGGCTGGTAACTCTAGACCTAAAAAAGGCATACGTGCATGTCCCGATCAGACAAATATGCAGACGATACCTCAGATTCAAGGCTTGCTCAATACATTACCAGTTCTCTGCACTGCCCTTTGGTTTATCTACTGCGTCCAGGGTCTTTACAAAGTGCCTGGCACCTGCATCCTACTAATTCCATATGCAAGACTGCATATGAGGAAACTTCAGTGGTACCTAGAAAGTGTTTGGACTCAACATTGCCACAGCCTGGAAACAATGATTACTCTCATTCCCTGCCTACAACAGGAGTCTCGATGGTTGGCAAAGGCTTGTCACCAAAACAAGGGACAGCCATTCACATTACCCCCATCCAGGCAAACACCAACAACGGATGCATCAGATTATGCCTGGGGGGCCCACATGGCAGGAAGATGCATTCAGTGCACATGATGTTCATCGTGCATACAGCTGCAGTCATAACAGATGGGTTCTCCTGCCGTCAGGCGGTTCCTCGGTCGGCCGTCGTCGCTTCTTCCCTGACGTCAGGGGTATAAAGGAACCAGCCGACGCCATTTTCTTCAGTCTTTCTTGCCGCGTGGTGCCCGAAGCAGAAGCAGTTCGCAAGTGCCAGTCGGCCAGCTCCTGAAATTACGAAATTTGGAAACCGAAGTCTTCTTAAAAGCTAAGTACCCCGTTGGGGAAACTTTTCTTGCCTCAGACCGATGTCAGACAAAGTTAATAATTGTATTTCTTGTGGGAAGCAAATACCGCATAAGGATTTCCATTCCCTCTGTATACCTTGTTTAGGCCCAGACCACGACGTCTCGGTCTGTCGCTTTTGTGCTACATTCAACAAACGCACTATTAAGCGTCGGGCGGAGTTCGCCCAGCATTATTTTGGGAAAGCATTTAACTATACTATGTCGTCGGATACTCCGACTCCGGTTTTGTCTAAAAAACGCAAAGACAAGGACCGACACACGATGTCCGCGGCCTCTACCGACACCACGCCAAAGCCGACTACACGTGGTCTGGTTCTCAGTGAGGCGCCTATGCAGCCCCTGATTACAGATGACACTAATTTGACGGTGTCTCCTGTGCCCGAGGTCGCAGGCTCCTCGGCCCACACCCCGATTACAGATACCGAAGCCACTCTTGGCGTTGAAACTCAGAATGTGGACAGGTCCACCTCCACTCAAGGCGTCTTCAGACCTTCCTCTTCTTTCTCCATCAAGGCTTTCACAAAGTCTAAAGCATCCTTGCACGCTAAGAGACCAGCTACACAGGGCCCATCTCCAGGCCCCATGCCTAAGAAACAGATGCTTAAAATGGCTGAGGATTTAATTACTCTAATTAGAGGTTCTCAGCTCCCACCGGACAAAAGGCCCAGAGTGGAGGAAGATTCCCCTCCTCTGACCAGGGCTCCATTATTTCAGAGCACTCTGATGATGAGGAACATTCTTACTCCCCCTTTGAGGAATCTGATGCGGATGAGTCCATCCTTTCTGTATCCCCCCCTGAGGATTACTCATTTGGGGAAACTTTGCATACCTTAAGGGAACACTTCCACTGGGAAGGCCAGGATTATTCAGATTCCAAGAAAAGGCTCAGGGAATTTCTCTTGTTACCTCAGCATAGGCCTCTGGCTATACCTCCTGTCTTGGACATCCTAGATGATGTTTACTCGGAGGCCTGCCTTAACCCGGACTCTCTACCCCCAGCTCCAGTTAAGCCTGACAGGTACTACAGGGTTCCTGGCTCACACCAATTTCTTTACAAAAGCCATGCTGCTGACCCAGAAACCATCTCACAGGGCCCCAAGGGAGTTAAGGCCTCCATTGCCAAAAATCCATTGCCCTCCAAGAGAGATTCCAGATCCTTAGAAAGGTGGGGAAAAAAGGTATATACCTCGGCTACCTTATCCATGAGGGCCTTAAACTGTCAGTTTCATATGCTAAAATACCAACAGTTTTTGTTATCACAATTGAAGAGTAAATTGTCACAACCTGAACAACCAGACTTGAAGGAGTTGCAGGATTTGATGCATAGTGCAGAACAAGTGGGTAAGCATACCTTACAATGTGGTTTTGATGCTCTAGAGGCCTCATGTAGAGCTGCTGTTACAGGATCAGTCATACGTAGGCATGCCTGGCTCAAGGAACAAGCCTTCCCTGATCATGTCAAAGCTAAATTACTAGACGCCCCACTTCAAAAGGATGTACTATTTGGTACTAATGCTGAGGAGGTATTAAGGAAAATGGAGGAACAGGCTAAATCAATGCAAACTGTGAAAGAATTTCTCCATGTTCAACCCCCACGTTTTAGTAGAAATTGGCCTTCCAAAAACTGGTCCTTTCCTGCCACAGACAGATCCCAAAGAGGCAGATACAGGCGCCCGAGGGGCAGAGGACAATCCCAAGGATCGTATAGAGGCAGACAATGGCAAGCCCCTGCACAAAGAGGTGGAGAGGACAACTCGCAATCTTTCAGAAAGCAAACCCAATGACGTTCCCCTTTGCATGCCAACCAGGTCTCAAATGGCAGCCCCCTTAGGAGGAAAGCTGGCATTATTTTCAAAAAATTGGCATGTTGTCACAAAGGACAAATGGATCCTGGACATTATAAACAGAGGCTACAAATTTCATTTTGACACCCTTCCAAAAATGAGAGGCATGCCAAACCTGCCACACAATCAAAGGGCAGAGGCACAAAAGCAAATTACAGATCTCATAAACATGAAATCTATTCAAGAGGTACCTACGCACGAACAAGGTCAATGTTTTTATTCCAGGCTATTTCTGGTGCCAAGGAAGGGAAAAGATTGGAGACCTATTTTGGATCTATCCATCCTAAACACATTTCTACTGCATCAAAATTCAAGATGCTCACTCTACAGCAACTTCTTCCCATGCTGGGCAAGGAGTCTTGGCTGGTAACATTGGACCTCAAGGAGGCATACCTGCATGTCCCAATCAGACAAAATTGCAGAAGATACCTCAGATTTCTTGCAGGTTCAACCCATTATCAATTCTCTGCATTGCCCTTTGGCTTATCTACTGCGCCCAGAGTATTCACGAAATTCCTGGCATCAGTAATTGCCTACTGCAGACTTCAAGGGATACAAATATACCCCTATTTGGACGACTGCCTGATCCAAGCGGACAGCAAGCACATTCTTCTGAAACATCTGACTTATGTAATAATGTTATTGAAATCTCTGGGATGCACAGTCAACAAAAAGAAATCAAGGCTAATACCCTCTCGGAAGATAATTTTCCTGGGTGCCAATTTGGACACAAACACCCAGATGGCCTACCTCATGCCAGAGAAGCAAGGGCAACTAATACAATACTTCAGAACACTAGCAAATTGCACCAGGCTGACCAAGGAAAATCCTGCAGGCTCTGGGATTCATGGCATCTTGCATCTTACTAATCCCATGTGCAAAGCTGCACATGAGGAAACTACAATGGTACCTGAAAAACATATGGTCTCAGCACAGCCACAGTTTGGAAACAATAATACCACTAATTCCATGTCTGCAAAAGGAATTTCTGTGGTGGGCTCAAGCATGTCAAACAAACACAGGTCTTCCATTCAGCAAGCCTCAAGCAAATCAAGTCATCACAACAGACTCCTCGGACTACGCCTGGGGGGCGCACATGACAGATTGGTGCTTCAGGGCAAATGGTCCCAAAAAGAAAAGCGCCTTCACATCCATCAAAAAGAAATGCTAGCAGTAATAAATGCTATTATAGCTTTCAAGGACCTTCTACAACCAGGTCAACTATTGATAAGAACGGACAACACCACAGTTATGTGGTGCATAAACAAACAGGGAGGAACACATTCTTACCCCCTATGCAGACTGGCCATGCCACTTTGGAACAGGGCCATGGACTTACAAATAGAACTACAAGCACAGTACTTGCCAGGCAAGGAAAACACACTGGCAGACATCCTAAGCAGGAATATGACAGATCCACACGAATGGAAATTGCATCCAAACGTTTTTACAGAAATAATCCAAGAATGGGGAAGGCCAGACATAGATCTCTTTGCCTCCCACAAGAATCATCAATTGACAAAATTCTGCTCAAGGATCTTCCATCCAAAGGCCTGGAGAGTGGACGCTCTTTCTTTCAGTTGGACATCAATGACAGTTTATGCCTTCCCTCCTCTTCCTCTGCTGCCCAAAGTTCTATTAAAGACCAAAGCAGACAGACCAAAGATGATTCTCGTTGCTCCGGACTGGCCAAGGCAACACTGATACCCACTCCTGAGGAGCCTGACGCATTCCCCACCATGGGCCCTGCCTCTAATGCCTCTTCTCCTAACTCAGCACAGTTTCAAAACTCTTCACAGCCAGCTAAAAACACTCAATCTAGCCGCATGGAAGATTCCTTAGCATCTCAACAGGCCCTACTCTCCAAGGAGGTGCAGGATGTCATTTTGGAGGCCAGAAGGCCATCAACTAGAAAAGCTTACTCCGCAAAATGGAAACGTTTTTGTGTCTGGAATGAGAAAAAGGGGCAGGATCCTGGAAAACTGAATTTACCTCAAATACTACAATATTTGGCTGAACTGCTAAGCAGTGGACTTTCTTTCTCCTCCATCAAAATACATGCCTCAGCCATTTCCGCAGAATACAACACTGATCCACCTTTATTCTCTCACCCTCTCTTAAGACAGTTCCTCAGAGGGGCTAAGAATTTAAGGCCTCCAAGGAAACAACCAATACCTGCTTGGGATCTTAATTTCATTCTGGAAAAATTGACCTTGCCTCCTTTTGAGCCAGCTGCCTCATCAGATTTGCAATATTTGTCCTGGAAAACAGCTTTCCTTCTGGCTATCACCTCAGCTCGTAGAGTTTCAGAACTATAGGCTGTCATGGCTGTCCAGCCTTTTATCATCTTCCATCAGGACAGAGTTTCCTTACGAACCAACCCGTTCTTTATTCCTAACGTGGTATCTAGGGTAGCTTTAAATCAGGCCATACATTTACCTACTTTTTATCCTAATCCTCAAAACAAAGGGGAGAGATTACTACATTCCTTGGACATCCACAGACAGCTGCGTTATTATTTGGACAGAACAAAGCCTTTCAGAAAATCAGAAGAGCTCCTTGTGGCCTATGCGGTAGGAGCTCAAGGGAATCCAATTTCCAAACAGACAATCTCAAAATGGATAGCCCACTGCATACGCTTTTGCTATTCCTTTCATGGCAAAACTGTTCCTACAGGCATTAGAACTCATTCCACCAGGGCCACAGCCACCTCTGCAGCCTTCCTCAGAGGAGTTCCTACCAAAGATATTTTGGAAGCAGCCACTTGGAGTTCTGTGCATACCTTCTCCAAGCACTACAACCTACCATTATACTCCAAATCTAGAGCAGGCTTTGCCACTGCAGTCTTGCAGGGCATTTTGGCTCCTCCTAGTTCCAACCTGTGCCTACCACCCCTTTCTTAGCTTTGGGATTCTACCCATCTGTTATGACTGCAGCTGTATGCACGATGAACATAGTACAGTTTTGTACCTACCATAAATGTAGATGTTCGAGTGCTAATACAGCTGCAGTCCAGGTTTCCCTCCCTCCTTCCCCTCTTGGGACAGGCCTATAGGCTAACACATCCTCATACAACCTGATTGGGGTTTTCATTTATGATGTATTTGCTTGCAACTACTGTATTTTGATTATATAAGCACTGCATTATCACACAAATTTATTATTGCCTTCCTTCTGGGGGCACCTGACATCTGGGGCAAGAAAAACTGAAGAAAATGGCGTCGGCTGGTTCCTTTATACCCCTGTCGCACTGACGTCAGGGAAGAAGCGACGACAACCAACGCCGGACCTAGACTTTGGAATTCGGCCGACCCAGGAACCGCCTGACGGCAGGAGAACCCATCTGTTATGACTGCAGCTGTATTAGCACTCTAACATCTTCATTTATGGTAGGTACAAAACTGTACTGTCCTCAACCCCAATGCATCTACATATCAATCAAAAAAAGATGCTAGCTGTTCAGAATGCCCTGACAGTCTTCAAGGACGTACTTCATCCGGGACAACTACTGATAAAGACAGACAAAATCCACAGTCATGTGGTATGTAAGCAAGCAGGGGGGCATACATTCTTACCCCCTTTGCAGACTAGCCATGACTTTGTGGGACACAGCATTAACTTTCCAAGTACATCTGCAGGCACAATTCCTGCCAGGAAGGAAACATACTCTGGCAGACGAACTAATTAGAAACCTCATGGATCCCCACGAGTGGCAGCTGGATCCACAAATCTTCAGCATGATAACAAGGAAATGGGGATGCCCGGACGTAGATCTATTTGCTTCCC